>NC_091969.1:1396670-1696670 GCF_036711975.1 Onthophagus taurus
AGTAAAGGTCATTGTTCAGGTCAAGGTTACTGATCAAGGTCATGGTCACTAAACGTGATCTTGACCTGAGGTGAGCTCAAAGTAAAGGTCATTGTTTAGGTCAAGGTTACTGGTCAACGACCCCCTTTGCAATAGCCGATTCTGGAACCTCCTCCCAGAACCTCAGGGCAAGGTCAAGGTCATGGTCACTCAACGTGACCTTGGCCTTGGCCTTGACCTGAGGTTCTGAGAGGAGGTTCTAGAATCGGCTTTTATCTACTACTCCTGAATATCACAAATATGATCAACAGAATTACCGGAACCAAAAGTGATAGAAACGTCAAACATGGCTCAGAACGGCGTATAACGTCATAATATCACGTTTTGGACACATTTTGTTTTTTATCTCCAACATGCTCCAAGATGTCATTTGGCGCCTGAATACCACAAATATGGTCAGCAGAATTATCGGAACCAAAGGTGATAGAAAGTTCAAACATGGCTCAGAACGGCGTATAACGTCATAATATCAGGTTTTGGGCATATTTTGTTTTTCATCTCCAACATGCTCCAAGATGTCATTTGGCGCCTGAATATCACAAATATGGTCAGCAGAATTATCGGAACCAAAGGTGATAGAAAGTTCAAACATGGCTCAAAAGGGCGTATAACGTCATAATATCACGTTTTGGGCACATTTTGTTTTTTATCTCCAACATGCTCCAAGATGTCATTTGGCGCCTGAATATCACAAATATGGTCAACAGAATCATCGGAACCGAAAGTGATAGAAAGTTCAAGCATGGCTCAAAACGGCGTATAACGGCAAAATATCACGTTTTGGGCACATTTTGTTTTTTATCTCCAACATGCTCCAAGATGTCATTTGGCGCCTGAATATCACATATATGGTCAACAGAATTACCGGAACCGAAAGTGATAGAAAGTTCAAACATGGTTCAGAACGGCGTATAACGTCATAATATCACGTTTTGGGCACATTTTGTTTTTTATCTCCAACATGCTCCAAGATGTCATTTGACGCCTGAATATCACAAATATGATCAACAGAATTACCGGAACCAAAAGTGATAGAAAGTTCAAACATGGCTCAGAACGGCGTATAACGTCATAATATCACGTTTTGGGCACATTTTGTTTTTTATCTCCAACATGCTCCAAGATGTCATTTGGCGCCTGAATATCACAAATATGGTCAACAGAGTTATCGGAACCGAAAGTGATAGAAAGTTCAAGCATGGCTCAAAACGGTGTATAACGGCAAAATATCACGTTTTGGGCACATTTTGTTTTTTATCTCCAACATGCTCCAAGATGTCATTTGGCGCCTGAATATCACATATATGGTCAACAGAATTACCGGAATCGAAAGTGATAGAAAGTTCAAATATGGTTCCGAACGGCGTATAACGTCATAATATCACGTTTTGGGCACATTTTGTTTTTTATCTCCAACATGCTGCAAGATGTCATTTGCGAATGAATATCACAAATATGATCAACAGAATTACCGGAACCAAAAGTGATAGAAAGTTCAAACATGGCTCAGAACGGCGTATAACGTCATAATATCACGTTTTGGGCACATTTTGTTTTTTATCTCCAACATGCTCCAAGATGTCATTTGGCGCCTGAATATCACAAATATGATCAACAGAATTACCGGAACCAAAAGTGATAGAAAGTTCAAACATGGCTCAGAACGGCGTATAACGTCATAATATCACGTTTTGGGCACATTTTGTTTTTTATCTCCAACATGCTCCAAGATGTCATTTGGCGCCTGAATATCACAAATATGATCAACAGAATTACCGGAGCCAAAAGTGATAGAAAGTTCAAACATGGCTCAGAACGGCGTATAACGTCATAATATCACGTTTTGGGCACATTTTGTTTTTTATCTCCAACATGTTCCAAGATGTCATTTGGCGCCTGAATTTCACAAATAAGATCAACAGAATTACCGGAACCAAAAGTGATAGAAAGTTCAAACATGGCTCAGAACGGCGTATAACGTCATAATATCACGTTTTGGGCACATTTTGTTTTTTATCTCCAACTTGCTCCAAGATGTCATTTGGCGCCTGAATATCACAAATATGGTCAACAGAATTATCGGAACCGAAAGTGATAGAAAGTTCAAACATGGCTCAGAACGGCGTATAACGTCATAATATCACGTTTTGGGCACATTTTGTTTTTTATCTCCAACATGCTCCAAGATGTCATTTGGCGCCTGAATATCACAAATATGGTCAACAGAATTATCGGAACCGGAAGTGATAGTAAGTTCAAACATGACTCAAAACGGCGTATAACGTCATAATATCACGTTTTGGGCACATTTTGTTTTTTATCTCCAACATGCTCCAAGATGTCATTTGGCGCCTGAATATCACAAATATGGTCAACAGAATTATCGGAACCGAAAGTGATAGAAAGTTCAAACATGGCTCAAAACGGCGTATAACGTCATAATATCACGTTTTGGGCACATTTTGTTTTTTATCTCCAACATGCTCCAAGATGTCATTTGGCGCCTGAATATCACAAATATGATCAACAGAATTACCGGAACCAAAAGTGATAGAAAGTTCAAACATGGCTCAGAACGGCGTATAACGTCATTATATCACGTTTTGGGCACATTTTGTTTTTTATCTCCAACATGCTCCAAGATGTCATTTGGCGCCTGAATATCACAAATATGATCAACAGAATTACCGGAACCAAAAGTGATAGAAAGTTCAAACATGGCTCAGAACGGCGTATAACGTCATTATATCACGTTTTGGGCACATTTTGTTTTTTATCTCCAACTTGCTCCAAGATGTCATTTGGCGCCTGAATATCACAAATATGGTCAACAGAATTATCGGAACCGAAAGTGATAGAAAGTTCAAACATGGCTCAGAACGGCGTATAACGTCATAATATCACGTTTTGGGCACATTTTGTTTTTTATCTCCAACATGCTCCAAGATGTCATTTGGCGCCTGAATATCACAAATATGGTCAACAGAATTATCGGAACCGGAAGTGATAGTAAGTTCAAACATGGCTCAAAACGGCGTATAACGTCATAATATCACGTTTTGGGCACATTTTGTTTTTTATCTCCAACATGCTCCAAGATGTCATTTGGCGCCTGAATATCACAAATATGGTCAACAGAATTATCGGAACCGAAAGTGATAGAAAGTTCAAACATGGCTCAAAACGGCGTATAACGTCATAATATCACGTTTTGGGCACATTTTGTTTTTTATCTCCAACATGCTCCAAGATGTCATTTGGCGCCTGAATATCACAAATATGATCAACAGAATTACCGGAACCAAAAGTGATAGAAAGTTCAAACATGGCTCAGAACGGCGTATAACGTCATTATATCACGTTTTGGGCACATTTTGTTTTTTATCTCCAACATGCTCCAAGATGTCATTTGGCGCCTGAATATCACAAATATGATCAACAGAATTACCGGAACCAAAAGTGATAGAAAGTTCAAACATGGCTCAGAACGGCGTATAACGTCATAATATCACGTTTTGGGCACATTTTGTTTTTTATCTCCAACATGCTCCAAGATGTCATTTGGCGCCTGAATATCACAAATATGATCAACAGAATTACCGGAACCAAAAGTGATAGAAAGTTCAAACATGGCTCAGAACGGCGTATAACGTCATAATATCACGTTTTGGGTGCATTTTGTTTTTTATCTCCAACATGCTCCAAGATGTCATTTGACGCCTGAATATCAAATATATGGTCAACAGAATTACCGGAACCAAAAGTGATAGAAAGTTCAAACATGGCTCAAAACGGCGTATAACGTCATAATATCACGTTTTGGGCACATTTTGTATTTTATCTCCAACATGCTCCAAGATGTCATTTGGTGCCTGAATATCACAAATATGATCAACAGAATTACCGGAACCAAAAGTGATAGAAAGTTCAAACATGGCTCAGAACGGCGTATAACGTCATAATATCACGTTTTGGGCACATTTTGTTTTTTATCTCCAACATGCTCCAAGATGTCATTTGGCGCCTGAATATCGCAAATATGGTCAACAGAATTATCGGAACCGAAAGTGATAGAAAGTTCAAGCATGGCTCAAAACGGCGTATAACGGCAAATATCACGTTTTGGGTACATTTTGTTTTTTATCTCCAACATGCTCCAAGATGTCATTTGGCGCCTGAATATCACATATATGGTCAACAGAATTACCGGAACCGAAAGTGATAGAAAGTTCAAACATGGTTCAGAACGGCGTATAACGTCATAATATCACGTTTTGGGCACATTTTGTTTTTTATCTCCAACATGCTCCAAGATGTCATTTGGCGCCTGAATATCACAAATATGATCAACAGAATTACCGGAACCAAAAGTGATAGAAAGTTCAAACATGCTCAGAACGGCGTATAACGTCATAATATCACGTTTTGGGCACATTTTGTTTTTTATCTCCAACATGCTCCAAGATGTCATTTGGCGCCTGAATATCACAAAAGAATCAACAGAATTACCGGAACCAAAAGTGATAGAAAGTTCAAACATGGCTCAGAACGGCGTATAACGTCATAATATCACGTTTTGGGCACATTTTGTTTTTTATCTCCAACATGCTCCAAGATGTCATTTGACGCCTGAATATGACAAATATGGTCAACAGAATTACCGGAACCAAAAGTGATAGAAAGGTCAAACATGGCTCAGAACGGCGTATAACGTCATAATATCACGTTTTGGGTGCATTTTGTTTTTTATCTCCAACATGCTCCAAGATGTCATTTGGCGCCTGAATATCACAAATATGGTCAACAGAATTATCGGAACCGAAAGTGATAGAAAGTTCAAACATGGCTCAGAACGGCGTATAACGTCATAATATCACGTTTTGGACACATTTTGTTTTTTATCTCCTATATGTTCCAAGATGTCATTTGACGCCTGAATATCACAAATATGGTCAACAGAATTACCGGAACCGAAAGTGATAGAAAGTTCAAACATGGCTCAGAACGGCGTATAACGTCATAATATCACGTTTTGGGCACATTTTGTTTTTTATCTCCAACATGCTCCAAGATGTCATTTGGCGCCTGAATATCAAATATATGGTCAACAGAATTACCGGAACCAAAAGTGATAGAAAGTTCAAACATGGCTCAAAACGGCGTATAACGTCATAATATCACGTTTTGGGCACATTTTGTTTTTTATCTCCAACATGCTCCAAGATGTCATTTGGCGCCTGAATATCAAATATATGGTCAACAGAATTACCGGAACCAAAAGTGATAGAAAGTTCAAACATGGCTCAAAACGGCGTATAACGTCATAATATCACGTTTTGGGCACATTTTCTTTTTTATCTCCAACATGCTCCAAGATGTCATTTGGCGCATGAATATCAAATATATGGTCAACAGAATTACCGGAACCAAAAGTGATAGAAAGTTCAAACATGGCTCAAAACGGCGTATAACGTCATAATATCACGTTTTGGGCACATTTTGTTTTTTATCTCCAACATGCTCCAAGATGTCATTTGAGGCCTGAATATCACAAATATGGTCAACAGAATTATCGGAACCGAAAGTGATAGAAAGTTCAAACATTGCTCAAAACGGCGTATAACGTCATAATATCACGTTTTGGACACATTTTGTTTTTTATCTCCAACATGCTCCAAGATGTCATTTGACGCCTGAATATCAAATATATGGTCAACAGAATTACCGGAACCAAAAGTGATAGAAAGTTCAAACATGGCTCAAAACGGCGTATAACGTCATAATATCACGTTTTGGGCACATTTTGTTTTTATCTCCAACATGCTCCAAGATGTCATTTGGTGCCTGAATATCACATATATGGTCAACAGAATTACCGGAACCGAAAGTGATAGAAAGTTCAAACATGGTTCAGAACGGCGTATAACGTCATAATATCACGTTTTGGGCACATTTTGTTTTTTATCTCCAACATGCTCCAAGATGTCATTTGGCGCCTGAATATCACAAATATGATCAACAGAATTACCGGAACCAAAAGTGATAGAAAGTTCAAACATGGCTCAGAACGGCGTATAACGTCATAATATCACCTTTTGGGCACATTTTGTTTTTTATCTCCAACATGCTCCAAGATGTCATTTGACGCCTGAATATCAAATATATGGTCAACAGAATTACCGGAACCAAAAGTGATAGAAAGTTCAAACATGGCTCAGAACGGCGTATAACGTCATAATATCACCTTTTGGGCACATTTTGTTTTTTATCTCCAACATGCTCCAAGATGTCATTTGGCGCCTGAATATCACAAATATGATCAACAGAATTACCGGAACCAAAAGTGATAGAAACGTCAAACATGGCTCAGAACGGCGTATAACGTCATAATATCACGTTTTGGGCACATTTTGTTTTTTATCTCCAACATGCTCCAAGATGTCATTTGGCGCCTGAATACCACAAATATGGTCAGCAGAATTATCGGAACCAAAGGTGATAGAAAGTTCAAACATGGCTCAGAACGGCGTATAACGTCATAATATCAGGTTTTGGGCATATTTTGTTTTTCATCTCCAACATGCTCCAAGATGTCATTTGGCGCCTGAATATCACAAATATGGTCAGCAGAATTATCGGAACCAAAGGTGATAGAAAGTTCAAACATGGCTCAAAAGGGCGTATAACGTCATAATATCACGTTTTGGGCACATTTTGTTTTTTATCTCCAACATGCTCCAAGATGTCATTTGGCGCCTGAATATCACAAATATGGTCAACAGAATCATCGGAACCGAAAGTGATAGAAAGTTCAAGCATGGCTCAAAACGGCGTATAACGTCATAATATCACGTTTTGGGCACATTTTGTTTTTTATCTCCAACATGCTCCAAGATGTCATTTGGCGCCTGAATATCACATATATGGTCAACAGAATTACCGGAACCGAAAGTGATAGAAAGTTCAAACATGGTTCAGAACGGCGTATAACGTCATAATATCACGTTTTGGGCACATTTTGTTTTTTATCTCCAACATGCTCCAAGATGTCATTTGGCGCCTGAATATCACAAATATGATCAACAGAATTACCGGAACCAAAAGTGATAGAAAGTTCAAACATGCTCAGAACGGCGTATAACGTCATAATATCACGTTTTGGGCACATTTTGTTTTTTATCTCCAACATGCTCCAAGATGTCATTTGGCGCCTGAATACCACAAATATGGTCAGCAGAATTATCGGAACCAAAGGTGATAGAAAGTTCAAACATGGCTCAGAACGGCGTATAACGTCATAATATCAGGTTTTGGGCATATTTTGTTTTTCATCTCCAACATGCTCCAAGATGTCATTTGGCGCCTGAATATCACAAATATGGTCAGCAGAATTATCGGAACCAAAGGTGATAGAAAGTTCAAACATGGCTCAAAAGGGCGTATAACGTCATAATATCACGTTTTGGGCACATTTTGTTTTTTATCTCCAACATGCTCCAAGATGTCATTTGGCGCCTGAATATCACAAATATGGTCAACAGAATCATCGGAACCGAAAGTGATAGAAAGTTCAAGCATGGCTCAAAACGGCGTATAACGTCATAATATCACGTTTTGGGCACATTTTGTTTTTTATCTCCAACATGCTCCAAGATGTCATTTGGCGCCTGAATATCACATATATGGTCAACAGAATTACCGGAACCGAAAGTGATAGAAAGTTCAAACATGGTTCAGAACGGCGTATAACGTCATAATATCACGTTTTGGGCACATTTTGTTTTTTATCTCCAACATGCTCCAAGATGTCATTTGGCGCCTGAATATCACAAATATGATCAACAGAATTACCGGAACCAAAAGTGATAGAAAGTTCAAACATGCTCAGAACGGCGTATAACGTCATAATATCACGTTTTGGGCACATTTTGTTTTTTATCTCCAACATGCTCCAAGATGTCATTTGGCGCCTGAATATCACAAATATGATCAACAGAATTACCGGAACCAAAAGTGATAGAAAGTTCAAACATGGCTCAGAACGGCGTATAACGTCATAATATCACGTTTTGGGCACATTTTGTTTTTTATCTCCAACATGCTCCAAGATGTCATTTGACGCCTGAATATGACAAATATGGTCAACAGAATTACCGGAACCAAAAGTGATAGAAAGGTCAAACATGGCTCAGAACGGCGTATAACGTCATAATATCACGTTTTGGGTGCATTTTGTTTTTTATCTCCAACATGCTCCAAGATGTCATTTGGCGCCTGAATATCACAAATATGGTCAACAGAATTATCGGAACCGAAAGTGATAGAAAGTTCAAACATGGCTCAGAACGGCGTATAACGTCATAATATCACGTTTTGGGCACATTTTGTTTTTTATCTCCAACATGCTCCAAGATGTCATTTGGCGCCTGAATATCACAAATATGATCAACAGAATTACCGGAACCAAAAGTGATAGAAAGTTCAAACATGGCTCAGAACGGCGTATAACGTCATTATATCACGTTTTGGGCACATTTTGTTTTTTATCTCCAACATGCTCCAAGATGTCATTTGGCGCCTGAATATCACAAATATGATCAACAGAATTACCGGAACCAAAAGTGATAGAAAGTTCAAACATGGCTCAGAACGGCGTATAACGTCATAATATCACGTTTTGGGCACATTTTGTTTTTTATCTCCAACATGCTCCAAGATGTCATTTGGCGCCTGAATATCACAAATATGATCAACAGAATTACCGGAGCCAAAAGTGATAGAAAGTTCAAACATGGCTCAGAACGGCGTATAACGTCATAATATCACGTTTTGGGCACATTTTGTTTTTTATCTCCAACATGCTCCAAGATGTCATTTGAGGCCTGAATATCACAAATATGGTCAACAGAATTATCGGAACCGAAAGTGATAGAAAGTTCAAACATGGCTCAGAAGGGCGTATAACGTCATAATATCACGTTTTGGGCACATTTTGTTTTTTATCTCCAACATGCTCCAAGATGTCATTTGGCGCCTGAATATCACAAATATGATCAACAGAATTACCGGAACCAAAAGTGATAGAAAGTTCAAACATGGCTCAGAACGGCGTATAACGTCATAATATCACGTTTTGGGCACATTTTGTTTTTTATCTCCAACATGCTCCAAGATGTCATTTGGCGCCTGAATACCACAAATATGGTCAGCAGAATTATCGGAACCAAAGGTGATAGAAAGTTCAAACATGGCTCAGAACGGCGTATAACGTCATAATATCAGGTTTTGGGCATATTTTGTTTTTCATCTCCAACATGCTCCAAGATGTCATTTGGCGCCTGAATATCACAAATATGGTCAGCAGAATTATCGGA
Organism: Onthophagus taurus; assembly: GCF_036711975.1. Classification (NCBI taxonomy): domain Eukaryota; kingdom Metazoa; phylum Arthropoda; class Insecta; order Coleoptera; family Scarabaeidae; genus Onthophagus; species Onthophagus taurus. The sequence goes on from NC_091969.1 coordinate 1,406,084, forward strand.
ACCAAAGGTGATAGAAAGTTCAAACATAGCTCAAAAGGGCGTATAACGTCAAAATACCACGTTTTGGGCACATTTTGTTTTTTATCTCCAACATGCTCCAAGATGTCATTTGGCGCCTGAATATCACAAATATGGTCAACAGAATCATCGGAACCGAAAGTGATAGAAAGTTCAAGCATGGCTCAAAACGGCGTATAACGGCAAAATATCACGTTTTGGGCACATTTTGTTTTTTATCTCCAACATGCTCCAAGATGTCATTTGGCGCCTGAATATCACATATATGGTCAACAGAATTACCGGAACCGAAAGTGATAGAAAGTTCAAACATGGTTCAGAACGGCGTATAACGTCATAATATCACGTTTTGGGCACATTTTGTTTTTTATCTCCAACATGCTCCAAGATGTCATTTGGCGCCTGAATATCACAAATATGATCAACAGAATTACCGGAACCAAAAGTGATAGAAAGTTCAAACATGGCTCAGAACGGCGTATAACGTCATAATATCAAGTTTTGGGCACATTTTGTTTTTTATCTCCAACATGCTCCAAGATGTCATTTGGCGCCTGAATATCACAAATATGATCAACAGAATTACCGGAACCAAAAGTGATAGAAAGTTCAAACATGGCTCAGAACGGCGTATAACGTCATAATATCACGTTTTGGGCACATTTTGTTTTTTATCTCCAACATGCTCCAAGATGTCATTTGGCGCCTGAATATCACAAATATGGTCAACAGAGTTATCGGAACCGAAAGTGATAGAAAGTTCAAGCATGGCTCAAAACGGTGTATAACGGCAAAATATCACGTTTTGGGCACATTTTGTTTTTTATCTCCAACATGCTCCAAGATGTCATTTGGCGCCTGAATATCACATATATGGTCAACAGAATTACCGGAATCGAAAGTGATAGAAAGTTCAAACATGGTTCCGAACGGCGTATAACGTCATAATATCACGTTTTGGGCACATTTTGTTTTTTATCTCCAACATGCTGCAAGATGTCATTTGCGAATGAATATCACAAATATGATCAACAGAATTACCGGAACCAAAAGTGATAGAAAGTTCAAACATGGCTCAGAACGGCGTATAACGTCATAATATCACGTTTTGGGCACATTTTGTTTTTTATCTCCAACATGCTCCAAGATGTCATTTGGCGCCTGAATATCACAAATATGGTCAACAGAATTATCGGAACCGAAAGTGATAGAAAGTTCAAACATGGCTCAAAACGGCGTATAACGTCATAATATCACGTTTTGGGCACATTTTGTTTTTTATCTCCAACATGCTCCAAGATGTCATTTGGCGCCTGAATATCACAAATATGATCAACAGAATTACCGGAACCAAAAGTGATAGAAAGTTCAAACATGGCTCAGAACGGCGTATAACGTCATTATATCACGTTTTGGGCACATTTTGTTTTTTATCTCCAACATGCTCCAAGATGTCATTTGGCGCCTGAATATCACAAATATGATCAACAGAATTACCGGAACCAAAAGTGATAGAAAGTTCAAACATGGCTCAGAACGGCGTATAACGTCATAATATCACGTTTTGGGCACATTTTGTTTTTTATCTCCAACATGCTCCAAGATGTCATTTGAGGCCTGAATATCACAAATATGGTCAACAGAATTATCGGAACCGAAAGTGATAGAAAGTTCAAACATGGCTCAGAAGGGCGTATAACGCCATAATATCACGTTTTGGGCACATTTTGTTTTTTATCTCCAACATGCTCCAAGATGTCATTTGGCGCCTGAATATCACAAATATGATCAACAGAATTACCGGAACCAAAAGTGATAGAAAGTTCAAACATGGCTCAGAACGGCGTATAACGTCATAATATCACGTTTTGGGCACATTTTGTTTTTTATCTCCAACATGCTCCAAGATGTCATTTGGCGCCTGAATATCACAAATATGATCAACAGAATTACCGGAGCCAAAAGTGATAGAAAGTTCAAACATGGCCCAGAACGGCGTATAACGTCATAATATCACGTTTTGGGCACATTTTGTTTTTTATCTCCAACATGTTCCAAGATGTCATTTGGCGCCTGAATATCACAAATAAGATCAACAGAATTACCGGAACCAAAAGTGATAGAAAGTTCAAACATGGCTCAGAACGGCGTATAACGTCATAATATCACGTTTTGGGCACATTTTGTTTTTTATCTCCAACTTGCTCCAAGATGTCATTTGGCGCCTGAATATCAAATATATGGTCAACAGAATTACCGGAACCAAAAGTGATAGAATGTTCAAACATGGCTCAAAACGGCGTATAACGTCATAATATCACGTTTTGGGCACATTTTGTTTTTTATCTCCAACATGCTCCAAGATGTCATTTGAGGCCTGAATATCACAAATATGGTCAACAGAATTATCGGAACCGAAAGTGATAGAAAGTTCAAACATGGCTCAGAACGGCGTATAACGTCATAATATCACGTTTTGGGCACATTTTGTTTTTTATCTCCAACATGCTCCAAGATGTCATTTGGCGCCTGAATATCACAAATATGGTCAACAGAATTATCGGAACCGGAAGTGATAGTAAGTTCAAACATGGCTCAAAACGGCGTATAATGTCATAATATCACGTTTTGGGCACATTTTGTTTTTTATCTCCAACATGCTCCAAGATGTCATTTGGCGCCTGAATATCACAAATATGGTCAACAGAATTATCGGAACCGAAAGTGATAGAAAGTTCAAACATGGCTCAGAACGGCGCATAACGTCATAATATCACGTTTTGGGCACATTTTGTTTTTTATCTCCAACATGCTCCAAGATGTCATTTGGCGCCTGAATATCACAAATATGATCAACAGAATTACCGGAACCAAAAGTGATAGAAAGTTCAAACATGGCTCAGAACGGCGTATAACGTCATTATATCACGTTTTGGGCACATTTTGTTTTTTATCTAAAACATGCTCCAAGATGTCATTTGGCGCCTGAATATCACAAATATGATCAACAGAATTACCGGAACCAAAAGTGATAGAAAGTTCAAACATGGCTCAAAACGGCGTATAACGTCATAATATCACGTTTTGGGCACATTTTGTTTTTTATCTCCAACATGCTCCAAGATGTCATTTGGCGCCTGAATATCACAAATATGGTCAATAGAATTATCGGAACCGAAAGTGATAGAAAGTTCAAAAATGGCTCAAAACGGCGTATAACGTCATAATATCACGTTTTGGGCACATTTTGTTTTTTATCTCCAACATGCTCCAAGATGTCATTTGACGCCTGAATATCACAAATATGGTCAACAGAATTATCGGAACCGAAAGTGATAGAAAGTTCAAACATGGCTCAGAACGGCGTAAAACGTCATAATATCACGTTTTGGGCACATTTTGTTTTTTATCTCCAACTTGCTCCAAGATGTCATTTGGCGCCTGAATATCACAAATATGGTCAACAGAATTATCGGAACCGAAAGTGATAGAAAGTTCAAACATGGCTCAGAACGGCGCATAACGTCATAATATCACGTTTTGGGCACATTTTGTTTTTTATCTCCAACATGCTCCAAGATGTCATTTGGCGCCTGAATATCACAAATATGATCAACAGAATTACCGGAACCAAAAGTGATAGAAAGTTCAAACATGGCTCAGAACGGCGTATAACGTCATTATATCACGTTTTGGGCACATTTTGTTTTTTATCTAAAACATGCTCCAAGATGTCATTTGGCGCCTGAATATCACAAATATGATCAACAGAATTACCGGAACCAAAAGTGATAGAAAGTTCAAACATGGCTCAGAACGGCGTATAACGTCATAATATCACGTTTTGGGCACATTTTGTTTTTTATCCCCAACATGCTCCAAGATGTCATTTGGCGCCTGAATATCACATATATGATCAACAGAATTACCGGAATCGAAAGTGATAGAAAGTTCAAACATGGTTCAGAACGGCGTATAACGTCATAATATCACGTTTTGGGCACATTTTGTTTTTTATCTCCAACATGCTGCAAGATGTCATTTGGCGAATGAATATCACAAATATGATCAACAGAATTACCGGAACCAAAAGTGATAGAAAGTTCAAACATGGCTCAGAACGGCGTATAACGTCATAATATCACGTTTTGGGCACATTTTGTTTTTTATCTCCAACATGCTCCAAGATGTCATTTGGCGCCTGAATATCACAAATATGATCAACAGAATTACCGGAGCCAAAAGTGATAGAAAGTTCAAACATGGCTCAGAACGGCGTATAACGTCATAATATCACGTTTTGGGCACATTTTGTTTTTTATCTCCAACTTGCTCCAAGATGTCATTTGGCGCCTGAATATCAAATATATGGTCAACAGAATTACCGGAACCAAAAGTGATAGAAAGTTCAAACATGGCTCAAAACGGCGTATAACGTCATAATATCACGTTTTGGGCACATTTTGTTTTTTATCTCCAACATGCTCCAAGATGTCATTTGAGGCCTGAATATCACAAATATGGTCAACAGAATTATCGGAACCGAAAGTGATAGAAAGTTCAAACATGGCTCAGAAGGGCGTATAACGTCATAATATCACGTTTTGGGCACATTTTGTTTTTTATCTCCAACATGCTCCAAGATGTCATTTGGCGCCTGAATATCACAAATATGGTCAACAGAATTATCGGAACCGAAAGTGATAGAAAGTTCAAACATGGCTCAAAACGGCGTATAACGTCATAATATCACGTTTTGGGCACATTTTATTTTTTATCTCCAACATGCTCCAAGATGTCATTTGACGCCTGAATATCACAAATATGGTCAACAGAATTATCGGAACCGAAAGTGATAGAAAGTTCAAACATGGCTCAGAACGGCGCATAACGTCATAATATCACGTTTTGGGCACATTTTGTTTTTTATCTCCAACATGCTCCAAGATGTCATTTGGCGCCTGAATATCACAAATATGGTCAACAGAATTATCGGAACCGAAAGTGATAGAAAGTTCAAACATGGCTCAGAACGGCGTATAACGTCATAATATCACGTTTTGGGTGCATTTTGTTTTTTATCTCCAACATGCTCCAAGATGTCATTTGGCGCCTGAATATCACAAATATGGTCAACAGAATTATCGGAACCGAAAGTGATAGAAAGTTCAAACATGGCTCAGAACGGCGTATAACGTCATAATGTCACGTTTTGGGTGCATTTTGTTTTTTATCTCCAACATGCTCCAAGATGTCATTTGGCGCCTGAATATCACAAATATGGTCAACAGAATTATCGGAACCGAAAGTGATAGAAAGTTCAAACATGGCTCAGAACGGCGTATAACGTCATAATATCACGTTTTGGGCACATTTTGTTTTTTATCTCCAACATGCTCCAAGATGTCATTTGACGCCTGAATATCACAAATACGGTCAACAGAATTACCGGAACCAAAAGTGATAGAAAGTTCAAACATGGCTCAAAACGGCGTATAACGTCATAATATCACGTTTTGGGTGCATTTTGTTTTTTATCTCCAACATGCTCCAAGATGTCATTTGGCGCCTGAATATCACAAATATGGTCAACAGAATTATCGGAACCGAAAGTGATAGAAAGTTCAAACATGGCTCAGAACGGCGTATAACGTCATAATATCACGTTTTGGACACATTTTGTTTTTTATCTCCTATATGCTCCAAGATGTCATTTGACGCCTAAATATCACAAATATGGTCAACAGAATTGCCGGAACCAAAAGTGTTAGAAAGTTCAAACATGGCTCAAAACGGCGTATAGCGTCATAATATCACGTTTTGGGCACATTTTGTTTTTTATCTCCAACATGCTCCAAGATGTCATTTGGCGCCTGAATATCACATATATGGTCAACAGAATTACCGGAACCGAAAGTGATAGAAAGTTCAAACATGGCTCAGAACGGCGTATAACGTCATAATATCACGTTTTGGGCACATTTTGTTTTTTATCTCCAACATGCTCCAAGATGTCATTTGACGCCTGAATATCACAAATATGGTCAACAGAATTACCGGAACCAAAAGTGATAAAAAGTTCAAACATGGCTCAAAACGGCGTATAATGTCATAATATCCCGTTTTGGGCACATTTTGTTTTTTATCTCCAACATGCTCCAAGATGTCATTTGGCGACTGAATATCACAAATATGGTCAGCAGAATTATCGGAACCATAGGTGATAGAAAGTTCAAACATGGCTCAGAGCGGCGTATAACGTCATAATATCACGTTTTGGGCACATTTTGTTTTTTATCTCCAACTTGCTCCAAGATGTCATTTGGCGCCTGAATATCACATATATGGTCAACAGAATTACCGGAACCGAAACTGATAGAAAGTTCAAACATGGCTCAGAACGGCGTATAACGTCATAATATCACGTTTTGGGCACATTTTGTTTTTTATCTCCAACATGCTCCAACATGTCATTTGGCGCCAGAACATCACATATATGGTCAACAGAATTACCCGAACCAAAAGTGATAGAAAGTTCAAACATGGCTCAAAACGGCGTATAACGTCATAATATCCCGTTTTGGGCACATTTTGTTTTTTATCTCCAACATGCTCCAAGATGTCATTTGGCGCCTGAATATCACAAATATGATCAACAGAATTACCGGAACCAAAAGTGATAGAAAGTTCAAACATGGCTCAGAGCGGCGTATAACGTCATAATATCACGTTTTGGGCACATTTTGTTTTTTATCTCCAACTTGCTCCAAGATGTCATTTGGCGCCTGAATATCAAATATATGGTCAACAGAATTACCGGAACCAAAAGTGATAGAAAGTTCAAACATGGCTCAAAACGGCGTATAACGTCATAATATCACGTTTTGGGCACATTTTGTTTTTTATCTCCAACATGCTCCAAGATGTCATTTGGCGCCTGAATATCACAAATATGGTCAACAGAATTATTGGAACCGAAAGTGATAGAAAGTTCAAACATGGCTCAGAACGGCGTATAACGTCATAATATCACGTTTTGGGTGCATTTTGTTTTTTATCTCCAACATGCTCCAAGATGTCATTTGGCGCCTGAATATCACAAATATGGTCAACAGAATTATCGGAACCGAAAGTGATAGAAAGTTCTAACATGGCTCAAAACGGCGTATAACGTCATAATATCACGTTTTGGGCACATTTTGTTTTTTATCTCCAACATGCTCCAAGATGTCATTTGACGCCTGAATATCAAATATATGGTCAACAGAATTACCGGAACCAAAAGTGATAGAAAGTTCAAACAAGGCTCAAAACGGCGTATAACGTCATAATATCACGTTTTGGGCACATTTTGTTTTTTATCTCCAACATGCTCCAAGATGTCATTTGGCGCCTGAATATCACAAATATGGTCAACAGAATTATCGGAACCGAAAGTGATAGAAAGTTCAAACATGGCTCAGAACGGCGTATAACGTCATAATATCACGTTTTGGGTGCATTTTGTTTTTTATCTCCAACATGCTCCAAGATGTCATTTGGCGCCTGAATATCACAAATATGGTCAACAGAATTATCGGAACCGAAAGTGATAGAAAGTTCAAACATGGCTCAGAACGGCGTATAACGTCATAATATCACGTTTTGGGCACATTTTGTTTTTTATCTCCAACATGCTCCAAGATGTCATTTGACGCCTGAATATCAAATATATGGTCAACAGAATTACCGGAACCAAAAGTGATAGAAAGTTCAAACATGGCTCAAAACGGCGTATAACGTCATAATATCACGTTTTGGGCACATTTTGTTTTTTATCTCCAACATGCTCCAAGATGTCATTTGGTGCCTGAATATCACAAATATGATCAACAGAATTACCGGAACCAAAAGTGATAGAAAGTTCAAACATGGCTCAGAACGGCGTATAACGTCATAATATCACGTTTTGGGCACATTTTGTTTTTTATCTCCAACATGCTCCAAGATGTCATTTGGCGCCTGAATATCACAAATATGGTCAACAGAATTACCGGAACCAAAAGTGATAGAAAGTTCAAACATGGCTCAAAACGGCGTATAACGTCATAATATCACGTTTTGGGCACATTTTGTTTTTTATCTCCAACATGCTCCAAGATGTCATTTGGCGCCTGAATATCACAAATATGGTCAACAGAATTATCGGAACCGAAAGTGATAGAAAGTTCAAACATGGCTCAAAACGGCGTATAACGTCATAATATCACGTTTTGGGCACATTTTGTTTTTTATCTCCAACATGCTCCAAGATGTCATTTGACGCCTGAATATCAAATATATGGTCAACAGAATTACCGTAACCAAAAGTGATAGAAAGTTCAAACATGGCTCAGAACGGCGTATAACGTCATAATATCACGTTTTGGGTGCATTTTGTTTTTAATCTCCAACATGCTCCAAGATGTCATTTGAGGCCTGAATATCACAAATATGGTCAACAGAATTATCGGAACCGAAAGTGATAGAAAGTTCAAACATGGCTCAGAACGGCGTATAACGTCATAATATCACGTTTTGGGCACATTTTGTTTTTTATCTCCAACATGCTCCAAGATGTCATTTGACGCCTGAATATCACAAATACGGTCAACAGAATTACCGGAACCAAAAGTGATAGAAAGTTCAAACATGGCTCAAAACGGCGTATAACGACATAATATCACGTTTTGGGCACATTTTGTTTTTTATCTCCAACATGCTCCAAGATGTCATTTGGCGCCTGAATATCACATATATGGTCAACAGAATTACCGGAACCGAAAGTGATAGAAAGTTCAAACATGGCTCAGAACGGCGTATAACGTCATAATATCACGTTTTGGGCACATTTTGTTTTTTATCTCCAACATGCTCCAAGATGTCATTTGGCGCCTGAATATCACAAATATGATCAACAGAATTACCGGAGCCAAAAGTGATAGAAAATTCAAACATGGCTCAGAACGGCGCATAACGTCATAATATCACGTTTTGGGCACATTTTGTTTTTTATCTCCAACATGCTCCAAGATGTCATTTGACGCCTGAATATCACAAATATGGTCAACAGAATTACCGGAACCAAAAGTGATAGAAAGTTCAAACATGGCTCAAAACGGCGTATAACGTCATAATATCACGTTTTGGGCACATTTTGTTTTTAATCTCCAACATGCTCCAAGACGTCATTTGAGGCCTGAATATCACAAATATGGTCAACAGAATTATCGGAACCGAAAGTGATAGAAAGTTCAAACATGGCTCAAAACGGCGTATAACGTCATAATATCACGTTTTGGGCACATTTTGTTTTTTATCTCCAACTTGCTCCAAGATGTCATTTGGCGCATGAATATCAAATATATGGTCAACAGAATTACCGGAACCAAAAGTGATAGAAAGTTCAAACATGGCTCAAAACGGCGCATAACGTCATAAAATCACGTTTTGGGCACATTTTGTTTTTTATCTCCAACATGCTCCAAGATGTCATATGAGGCCTGAATATCACAAATATGGTCAACAGAATTACCGGAACCAAAAGTGATAGAAAGTTCAAACATGCCTCAAAAGGGCGTATAACGTCATAATATCACGTTTTGGGCACATTTTGTTTTTTATCTCCAACATGCTCCAACATGTCATTTGACACCTGAGTATCACAAATATGGTCAACAGAATTACCGGAACCAAAAGTGATAGAAAGTTCAAACATGGCTCAGAACGGCGTATAACGTCATAATATCACGTTTTGGGCACATTTTGTTTTTTATCTCCAACATGCTCCAAGATGTCATTTGGCGCCTGAATATCACAAATATGGTCATCAGAATTATCGGAACCGAAAGTGATAGAAAGTTTAAACATGGCTCAAAACGGCGTATAACGTCATAATATCACGTTTTGGGCACATTTTGTTTTTTATCTCCAACGTGCTCCAAGATGTCATTTGAGGCCTGAATATCACAAATATGGTCAACAGAATTATCGGAACCGAAAGTGATAGAAAGTTCAAACATGGCTCAAAACGGCGTATAACGTCATAATATCACGTTTTGGGCACATTTTGTTTTTTATCTCCAACTTGCTCCAAGATGTCATTTGGCGCCTGAATATCAAATATATGGTCAACTGAATTACCGGAACCAAAAGTGATAGAAAGTTCAAACATGGCTCAGAACGGCGTATAACGTCATAATATCACGTTTTGGGCACATTTTGTTTTTTATCTCTAACATGCTCCAAGATGTCATTTGACGCCTGAATATCACAAATATGGTCAACAGAATTACCGGAACCAAAAGTGATAGAAAGTTCAAACATGGCTCAAAACGGCGTATAACGTCATAATATCACGTTTTGGGCACATTTTGTTTTTTATCTCTAACATGCTCCAAGATGTCATTTGACGCCTGAATATCACAAATATGGTCAACAGAATTACCGGAACCAAAAGTGATAGAAAGTTCAAACATGGCTCAAAACGGCGTATAACGTCATAATATCACGTTTTGGGCACATTTTGTTTTTTATCTCCAACATGCTCCAAGATGTCATTTGGTGCCTGAATATCACAAATATGATCAACAGAATTACCGGAACCAAAAGTGATAGAAAGTTCAATCATGGCTCAGAACGGCGTATAACGTCATAATATCACGTTTTGGGCACATTTTGTTTTTTATCTCCAACATGCTCCAAGATGTCATTTGGTGCCTGAATATCACAAATATGATCAACAGAATTACCGGAACCAAAAGTGATAGAAAGTTCAAACATGGCTCAGAACGGCGTATAACGTCATAATATCACGTTTTGGGCACATTTTGTTTTCTATCTCCAACATGCTCCAATATGTCATTTGGTGCCTGAATATCACAAATATGATCAACAGAATTACCGGAACCAAAAGTGATAGAAAGTTCAAACATGGCTCAGAACGGCGTATAACGTCATAATATCACGTTTCGAGCACATTTTGTTTTTTATCTCCAACATGCTCCAAGATGTCATTTGACGCCTGAATATCACAAATATGGTCAACAGAATTATCGGAACCGAAAGTGATAGAAAGTTCAAACATGGCTCAGAACGGCGTATAACGTCATAATATCACGTTTTGGGCACATTTTGTTTTTTATCTCCAACATGCTCCAAGATGTCATTTGGCGCCTGAATATCACAAATATGGTCAACAGAATTATCGGAACCGAAAGTGATAGAAAGTTCAAACATGGCTCAGAACGGCGTATAACGTCATAATATCACGTTTTGGGCACATTTTGTTTTTTATCTCCAACATGCTCCAAGATGTCATTTGGCGCCTGAATATCACAAATATGATCAACAGAATTATCGGAACCGAAAGTGATAGAAAGTTCAAACATGGCTCAAAACGGCGTATAACGTCATAATATCACGTTTTGGGCACATTTTGTTTTTTATCTCCAACATGCTCCAAGATGTCATTTGACGCCTGAATATCACAAATATGGTCAACAGAATTATCGGAACCGAAAGTGATAGAAAGTTCAAACATGGCTCAAAACGGCGTATAACGTCATAATATCACGTTTTGGGCACATTTTGTTTTTTATCTCCAACTTGCTCCAAGATGTCATTTGGCGCCTGAATATCAAATATATGGTCAACAGAATTAATGGAACCAAAAGTGATAGAAAGTTCAAACATGGCTCAAAACGGCGTATAACGTCATAATATCACGTTTTGGGCACATTTTGTTCTTTATCTCCAACATGCTCCGAGATGTCATTTGAGGCCTGAATATCACAAATATGGTCAACAGAATTATCGGAACCGAAAGTGATAGAAAGTTCAAACATGGCTCAAAACGGCTTATAACGTCATAATATCACGTTTTGGGCACATTTTGTTTTTTATCTCCAACATGCTCCAAGATGTCATTTGGCGCCTGAATATCACAAATATGGTCAACAGAATTATCGGAACCAAAAGTGATAGAAAGTTCAAACATGGCTCAAAACGGCGTATAACGTCATAATATCACGTTTTGGGCACATTTTGTTTTTTATCTCCAACATGCTCCAAGATGTCATTTGACGCCTGAATATGACAAATATGATCAACAGAATTACCGGAACCAAAAGTGATAGAAAGTTCAAACATGGCTCAGAACGGCGTATAACGTCATAATATCACGTTTTGGGCACATTTTGTTTTTTATCTCCAACATGCTCCAAGATGTCATTTGAGGCCTGAATATCACAAATATGGTCAACAGAATTATCGGAACCGAAAGTGATAGAAAGTTCAAACATGGCTCAGAAGGGCGTATAACGTCATAATATCACGTTTTGGGCACATTTTGTTTTTTATCTCCAACATGCTCCAAGATGTCATTTGGCGCCTGAATATCACAAATATGATCAACAGAATTACCGGAACCAAAAGTGATAGAAAGTTCAAACATGGCTCAGAACGGCGTATAACGTCATAATATCACGTTTTGGGCACATTTTGTTTTTTATCTCCAACATGCTCCAAGATGTCATTTGGCGCCTGAATACCACAAATATGGTCAGCAGAATTATCGGAACCAAAGGTGATAGAAAGTTCAAACATGGCTCAGAACGGCGTATAACGTCATAATATCAGGTTTTGGGCATATTTTGTTTTTCATCTCCAACATGCTCCAAGATGTCATTTGGCGCCTGAATATCACAAATATGGTCAGCAGAATTATCGGAACCAAAGGTGATAGAAAGTTCAAACATAGCTCAAAAGGGCGTATAACGTCAAAATACCACGTTTTGGGCACATTTTGTTTTTTATCTCCAACATGCTCCAAGATGTCATTTGGCGCCTGAATATCACAAATATGGTCAACAGAATCATCGGAACCGAAAGTGATAGAAAGTTCAAGCATGGCTCAAAACGGCGTATAACGGCAAAATATCACGTTTTGGGCACATTTTGTTTTTTATCTCCAACATGCTCCAAGATGTCATTTGGCGCCTGAATATCACATATATGGTCAACAGAATTACCGGAACCGAAAGTGATAGAAAGTTCAAACATGGTTCAGAACGGCGTATAACGTCATAATATCACGTTTTGGGCACATTTTGTTTTTTATCTCCAACATGCTCCAAGATGTCATTTGGCGCCTGAATATCACAAATATGATCAACAGAATTACCGGAACCAAAAGTGATAGAAAGTTCAAACATGGCTCAGAACGGCGTATAACGTCATAATATCAAGTTTTGGGCACATTTTGTTTTTTATCTCCAACATGCTCCAAGATGTCATTTGGCGCCTGAATATCACAAATATGATCAACAGAATTACCGGAACCAAAAGTGATAGAAAGTTCAAACATGGCTCAGAACGGCGTATAACGTCATTATATCACGTTTTGGGCACATTTTGTTTTTTATCTCCAACATGCTCCAAGATGTCATTTGGCGCCTGAATATCACAAATATGATCAACAGAATTACCGGAACCAAAAGTGATAGAAAGTTCAAACATGGCTCAGAACGGCGTATAACGTCATTATATCACGTTTTGGGCACATTTTGTTTTTTATCTCCAACTTGCTCCAAGATGTCATTTGGCGCCTGAATATCACAAATATGGTCAACAGAATTATCGGAACCGAAAGTGATAGAAAGTTCAAACATGGCTCAGAACGGCGTATAACGTCATAATATCACGTTTTGGGCACATTTTGTTTTTTATCTCCAACATGCTCCAAGATGTCATTTGGCGCCTGAATATCACAAATATGGTCAACAGAATTATCGGAACCGGAAGTGATAGTAAGTTCAAACATGGCTCAAAACGGCGTATAACGTCATAATATCACGTTTTGGGCACATTTTGTTTTTTATCTCCAACATGCTCCAAGATGTCATTTGGCGCCTGAATATCACAAATATGGTCAACAGAATTATCGGAACCGAAAGTGATAGAAAGTTCAAACATGGCTCAAAACGGCGTATAACGTCATAATATCACGTTTTGGGCACATTTTGTTTTTTATCTCCAACATGCTCCAAGATGTCATTTGGCGCCTGAATATCACAAATATGATCAACAGAATTACCGGAACCAAAAGTGATAGAAAGTTCAAACATGGCTCAGAACGGCGTATAACGTCATTATATCACGTTTTGGGCACATTTTGTTTTTTATCTCCAACATGCTCCAAGATGTCATTTGGCGCCTGAATATCACAAATATGATCAACAGAATTACCGGAACCAAAAGTGATAGAAAGTTCAAACATGGCTCAGAACGGCGTATAACGTCATAATATCACGTTTTGGGCACATTTTGTTTTTTATCTCCAACATGCTCCAAGATGTCATTTGGCGCCTGAATATCACAAATATGATCAACAGAATTACCGGAACCAAAAGTGATAGAAAGTTCAAACATGGCTCAGAACGGCGTATAACGTCATAATATCACGTTTTGGGTGCATTTTGTTTTTTATCTCCAACATGCTCCAAGATGTCATTTGACGCCTGAATATCAAATATATGGTCAACAGAATTACCGGAACCAAAAGTGATAGAAAGTTCAAACATGGCTCAAAACGGCGTATAACGTCATAATATCACGTTTTGGGCACATTTTGTATTTTATCTCCAACATGCTCCAAGATGTCATTTGGTGCCTGAATATCACAAATATGATCAACAGAATTACCGGAACCAAAAGTGATAGAAAGTTCAAACATGGCTCAGAACGGCGTATAACGTCATAATATCACGTTTTGGGCACATTTTGTTTTTTATCTCCAACATGCTCCAAGATGTCATTTGGCGCCTGAATATCGCAAATATGGTCAACAGAATTATCGGAACCGAAAGTGATAGAAAGTTCAAGCATGGCTCAAAACGGCGTATAACGGCAAATATCACGTTTTGGGTACATTTTGTTTTTTATCTCCAACATGCTCCAAGATGTCATTTGGCGCCTGAATATCACATATATGGTCAACAGAATTACCGGAACCGAAAGTGATAGAAAGTTCAAACATGGTTCAGAACGGCGTATAACGTCATAATATCACGTTTTGGGCACATTTTGTTTTTTATCTCCAACATGCTCCAAGATGTCATTTGGCGCCTGAATATCACAAATATGATCAACAGAATTACCGGAACCAAAAGTGATAGAAAGTTCAAACATGCTCAGAACGGCGTATAACGTCATAATATCACGTTTTGGGCACATTTTGTTTTTTATCTCCAACATGCTCCAAGATGTCATTTGGCGCCTGAATATCACAAAAGAATCAACAGAATTACCGGAACCAAAAGTGATAGAAAGTTCAAACATGGCTCAGAACGGCGTATAACGTCATAATATCACGTTTTGGGCACATTTTGTTTTTTATCTCCAACATGCTCCAAGATGTCATTTGACGCCTGAATATGACAAATATGGTCAACAGAATTACCGGAACCAAAAGTGATAGAAAGGTCAAACATGGCTCAGAACGGCGTATAACGTCATAATATCACGTTTTGGGTGCATTTTGTTTTTTATCTCCAACATGCTCCAAGATGTCATTTGGCGCCTGAATATCACAAATATGGTCAACAGAATTATCGGAACCGAAAGTGATAGAAAGTTCAAACATGGCTCAGAACGGCGTATAACGTCATAATATCACGTTTTGGACACATTTTGTTTTTTATCTCCTATATGTTCCAA
The DNA here is from genome assembly GCF_036711975.1 of Onthophagus taurus. NCBI lineage: Eukaryota > Metazoa > Arthropoda > Insecta > Coleoptera > Scarabaeidae > Onthophagus > Onthophagus taurus. The sequence continues at coordinate 1,421,837 of NC_091969.1, forward strand.
GATGTCATTTGACGCCTGAATATCACAAATATGGTCAACAGAATTACCGGAACCGAAAGTGATAGAAAGTTCAAACATGGCTCAGAACGGCGTATAACGTCATAATATCACGTTTTGGGCACATTTTGTTTTTTATCTCCAACATGCTCCAAGATGTCATTTGGCGCCTGAATATCAAATATATGGTCAACAGAATTACCGGAACCAAAAGTGATAGAAAGTTCAAACATGGCTCAAAACGGCGTATAACGTCATAATATCACGTTTTGGGCACATTTTGTTTTTTATCTCCAACATGCTCCAAGATGTCATTTGGCGCCTGAATATCAAATATATGGTCAACAGAATTACCGGAACCAAAAGTGATAGAAAGTTCAAACATGGCTCAAAACGGCGTATAACGTCATAATATCACGTTTTGGGCACATTTTCTTTTTTATCTCCAACATGCTCCAAGATGTCATTTGGCGCATGAATATCAAATATATGGTCAACAGAATTACCGGAACCAAAAGTGATAGAAAGTTCAAACATGGCTCAAAACGGCGTATAACGTCATAATATCACGTTTTGGGCACATTTTGTTTTTTATCTCCAACATGCTCCAAGATGTCATTTGAGGCCTGAATATCACAAATATGGTCAACAGAATTATCGGAACCGAAAGTGATAGAAAGTTCAAACATTGCTCAAAACGGCGTATAACGTCATAATATCACGTTTTGGACACATTTTGTTTTTTATCTCCAACATGCTCCAAGATGTCATTTGACGCCTGAATATCAAATATATGGTCAACAGAATTACCGGAACCAAAAGTGATAGAAAGTTCAAACATGGCTCAAAACGGCGTATAACGTCATAATATCACGTTTTGGGCACATTTTGTTTTTATCTCCAACATGCTCCAAGATGTCATTTGGTGCCTGAATATCACATATATGGTCAACAGAATTACCGGAACCGAAAGTGATAGAAAGTTCAAACATGGTTCAGAACGGCGTATAACGTCATAATATCACGTTTTGGGCACATTTTGTTTTTTATCTCCAACATGCTCCAAGATGTCATTTGGCGCCTGAATATCACAAATATGATCAACAGAATTACCGGAACCAAAAGTGATAGAAAGTTCAAACATGGCTCAGAACGGCGTATAACGTCATAATATCACCTTTTGGGCACATTTTGTTTTTTATCTCCAACATGCTCCAAGATGTCATTTGACGCCTGAATATCAAATATATGGTCAACAGAATTACCGGAACCAAAAGTGATAGAAAGTTCAAACATGGCTCAGAACGGCGTATAACGTCATAATATCACCTTTTGGGCACATTTTGTTTTTTATCTCCAACATGCTCCAAGATGTCATTTGGCGCCTGAATATCACAAATATGATCAACAGAATTACCGGAACCACAAGTGATAGAAACGTCAAACATGGCTCAGAACGGCGTATAACGTCATAATATCACGTTTTGGGCACATTTTGTTTTTTATCTCCAACATGCTCCAAGATGTCATTTGGCGCCTGAATACCACAAATATGGTCAGCAGAATTATCGGAACCAAAGGTGATAGAAAGTTCAAACATGGCTCAGAACGGCGTATAACGTCATAATATCAGGTTTTGGGCATATTTTGTTTTTCATCTCCAACATGCTCCAAGATGTCATTTGGCGCCTGAATATCACAAATATGGTCAGCAGAATTATCGGAACCAAAGGTGATAGAAAGTTCAAACATGGCTCAAAAGGGCGTATAACGTCATAATATCACGTTTTGGGCACATTTTGTTTTTTATCTCCAACATGCTCCAAGATGTCATTTGGCGCCTGAATATCACAAATATGGTCAACAGAATCATCGGAACCGAAAGTGATAGAAAGTTCAAGCATGGCTCAAAACGGCGTATAACGTCATAATATCACGTTTTGGGCACATTTTGTTTTTTATCTCCAACATGCTCCAAGATGTCATTTGGCGCCTGAATATCACATATATGGTCAACAGAATTACCGGAACCGAAAGTGATAGAAAGTTCAAACATGGTTCAGAACGGCGTATAACGTCATAATATCACGTTTTGGGCACATTTTGTTTTTTATCTCCAACATGCTCCAAGATGTCATTTGGCGCCTGAATATCACAAATATGATCAACAGAATTACCGGAACCAAAAGTGATAGAAAGTTCAAACATGCTCAGAACGGCGTATAACGTCATAATATCACGTTTTGGGCACATTTTGTTTTTTATCTCCAACATGCTCCAAGATGTCATTTGGCGCCTGAATACCACAAATATGGTCAGCAGAATTATCGGAACCAAAGGTGATAGAAAGTTCAAACATGGCTCAGAACGGCGTATAACGTCATAATATCAGGTTTTGGGCATATTTTGTTTTTCATCTCCAACATGCTCCAAGATGTCATTTGGCGCCTGAATATCACAAATATGGTCAGCAGAATTATCGGAACCAAAGGTGATAGAAAGTTCAAACATGGCTCAAAAGGGCGTATAACGTCATAATATCACGTTTTGGGCACATTTTGTTTTTTATCTCCAACATGCTCCAAGATGTCATTTGGCGCCTGAATATCACAAATATGGTCAACAGAATCATCGGAACCGAAAGTGATAGAAAGTTCAAGCATGGCTCAAAACGGCGTATAACGTCATAATATCACGTTTTGGGCACATTTTGTTTTTTATCTCCAACATGCTCCAAGATGTCATTTGGCGCCTGAATATCACATATATGGTCAACAGAATTACCGGAACCGAAAGTGATAGAAAGTTCAAACATGGTTCAGAACGGCGTATAACGTCATAATATCACGTTTTGGGCACATTTTGTTTTTTATCTCCAACATGCTCCAAGATGTCATTTGGCGCCTGAATATCACAAATATGATCAACAGAATTACCGGAACCAAAAGTGATAGAAAGTTCAAACATGCTCAGAACGGCGTATAACGTCATAATATCACGTTTTGGGCACATTTTGTTTTTTATCTCCAACATGCTCCAAGATGTCATTTGGCGCCTGAATATCACAAATATGATCAACAGAATTACCGGAACCAAAAGTGATAGAAAGTTCAAACATGGCTCAGAACGGCGTATAACGTCATAATATCACGTTTTGGGCACATTTTGTTTTTTATCTCCAACATGCTCCAAGATGTCATTTGACGCCTGAATATGACAAATATGGTCAACAGAATTACCGGAACCAAAAGTGATAGAAAGGTCAAACATGGCTCAGAACGGCGTATAACGTCATAATATCACGTTTTGGGTGCATTTTGTTTTTTATCTCCAACATGCTCCAAGATGTCATTTGGCGCCTGAATATCACAAATATGGTCAACAGAATTATCGGAACCGAAAGTGATAGAAAGTTCAAACATGGCTCAGAACGGCGTATAACGTCATAATATCACGTTTTGGGCACATTTTGTTTTTTATCTCCAACATGCTCCAAGATGTCATTTGGCGCCTGAATATCACAAATATGATCAACAGAATTACCGGAACCAAAAGTGATAGAAAGTTCAAACATGGCTCAGAACGGCGTATAACGTCATTATATCACGTTTTGGGCACATTTTGTTTTTTATCTCCAACATGCTCCAAGATGTCATTTGGCGCCTGAATATCACAAATATGATCAACAGAATTACCGGAACCAAAAGTGATAGAAAGTTCAAACATGGCTCAGAACGGCGTATAACGTCATAATATCACGTTTTGGGCACATTTTGTTTTTTATCTCCAACATGCTCCAAGATGTCATTTGGCGCCTGAATATCACAAATATGATCAACAGAATTACCGGAGCCAAAAGTGATAGAAAGTTCAAACATGGCTCAGAACGGCGTATAACGTCATAATATCACGTTTTGGGCACATTTTGTTTTTTATCTCCAACATGCTCCAAGATGTCATTTGAGGCCTGAATATCACAAATATGGTCAACAGAATTATCGGAACCGAAAGTGATAGAAAGTTCAAACATGGCTCAGAAGGGCGTATAACGTCATAATATCACGTTTTGGGCACATTTTGTTTTTTATCTCCAACATGCTCCAAGATGTCATTTGGCGCCTGAATATCACAAATATGATCAACAGAATTACCGGAACCAAAAGTGATAGAAAGTTCAAACATGGCTCAGAACGGCGTATAACGTCATAATATCACGTTTTGGGCACATTTTGTTTTTTATCTCCAACATGCTCCAAGATGTCATTTGGCGCCTGAATACCACAAATATGGTCAGCAGAATTATCGGAACCAAAGGTGATAGAAAGTTCAAACATGGCTCAGAACGGCGTATAACGTCATAATATCAGGTTTTGGGCATATTTTGTTTTTCATCTCCAACATGCTCCAAGATGTCATTTGGCGCCTGAATATCACAAATATGGTCAGCAGAATTATCGGAACCAAAGGTGATAGAAAGTTCAAACATAGCTCAAAAGGGCGTATAACGTCAAAATACCACGTTTTGGGCACATTTTGTTTTTTATCTCCAACATGCTCCAAGATGTCATTTGGCGCCTGAATATCACAAATATGGTCAACAGAATCATCGGAACCGAAAGTGATAGAAAGTTCAAGCATGGCTCAAAACGGCGTATAACGGCAAAATATCACGTTTTGGGCACATTTTGTTTTTTATCTCCAACATGCTCCAAGATGTCATTTGGCGCCTGAATATCACATATATGGTCAACAGAATTACCGGAACCGAAAGTGATAGAAAGTTCAAACATGGTTCAGAACGGCGTATAACGTCATAATATCACGTTTTGGGCACATTTTGTTTTTTATCTCCAACATGCTCCAAGATGTCATTTGGCGCCTGAATATCACAAATATGATCAACAGAATTACCGGAACCAAAAGTGATAGAAAGTTCAAACATGGCTCAGAACGGCGTATAACGTCATAATATCAAGTTTTGGGCACATTTTGTTTTTTATCTCCAACATGCTCCAAGATGTCATTTGGCGCCTGAATATCACAAATATGATCAACAGAATTACCGGAACCAAAAGTGATAGAAAGTTCAAACATGGCTCAGAACGGCGTATAACGTCATAATATCACGTTTTGGGCACATTTTGTTTTTTATCTCCAACATGCTCCAAGATGTCATTTGGCGCCTGAATATCACAAATATGGTCAACAGAGTTATCGGAACCGAAAGTGATAGAAAGTTCAAGCATGGCTCAAAACGGTGTATAACGGCAAAATATCACGTTTTGGGCACATTTTGTTTTTTATCTCCAACATGCTCCAAGATGTCATTTGGCGCCTGAATATCACATATATGGTCAACAGAATTACCGGAATCGAAAGTGATAGAAAGTTCAAACATGGTTCCGAACGGCGTATAACGTCATAATATCACGTTTTGGGCACATTTTGTTTTTTATCTCCAACATGCTGCAAGATGTCATTTGCGAATGAATATCACAAATATGATCAACAGAATTACCGGAACCAAAAGTGATAGAAAGTTCAAACATGGCTCAGAACGGCGTATAACGTCATAATATCACGTTTTGGGCACATTTTGTTTTTTATCTCCAACATGCTCCAAGATGTCATTTGGCGCCTGAATATCACAAATATGGTCAACAGAATTATCGGAACCGAAAGTGATAGAAAGTTCAAACATGGCTCAAAACGGCGTATAACGTCATAATATCACGTTTTGGGCACATTTTGTTTTTTATCTCCAACATGCTCCAAGATGTCATTTGGCGCCTGAATATCACAAATATGATCAACAGAATTACCGGAACCAAAAGTGATAGAAAGTTCAAACATGGCTCAGAACGGCGTATAACGTCATTATATCACGTTTTGGGCACATTTTGTTTTTTATCTCCAACATGCTCCAAGATGTCATTTGGCGCCTGAATATCACAAATATGATCAACAGAATTACCGGAACCAAAAGTGATAGAAAGTTCAAACATGGCTCAGAACGGCGTATAACGTCATAATATCACGTTTTGGGCACATTTTGTTTTTTATCTCCAACATGCTCCAAGATGTCATTTGAGGCCTGAATATCACAAATATGGTCAACAGAATTATCGGAACCGAAAGTGATAGAAAGTTCAAACATGGCTCAGAAGGGCGTATAACGCCATAATATCACGTTTTGGGCACATTTTGTTTTTTATCTCCAACATGCTCCAAGATGTCATTTGGCGCCTGAATATCACAAATATGATCAACAGAATTACCGGAACCAAAAGTGATAGAAAGTTCAAACATGGCTCAGAACGGCGTATAACGTCATAATATCACGTTTTGGGCACATTTTGTTTTTTATCTCCAACATGCTCCAAGATGTCATTTGGCGCCTGAATATCACAAATATGATCAACAGAATTACCGGAGCCAAAAGTGATAGAAAGTTCAAACATGGCCCAGAACGGCGTATAACGTCATAATATCACGTTTTGGGCACATTTTGTTTTTTATCTCCAACATGTTCCAAGATGTCATTTGGCGCCTGAATATCACAAATAAGATCAACAGAATTACCGGAACCAAAAGTGATAGAAAGTTCAAACATGGCTCAGAACGGCGTATAACGTCATAATATCACGTTTTGGGCACATTTTGTTTTTTATCTCCAACTTGCTCCAAGATGTCATTTGGCGCCTGAATATCAAATATATGGTCAACAGAATTACCGGAACCAAAAGTGATAGAATGTTCAAACATGGCTCAAAACGGCGTATAACGTCATAATATCACGTTTTGGGCACATTTTGTTTTTTATCTCCAACATGCTCCAAGATGTCATTTGAGGCCTGAATATCACAAATATGGTCAACAGAATTATCGGAACCGAAAGTGATAGAAAGTTCAAACATGGCTCAGAACGGCGTATAACGTCATAATATCACGTTTTGGGCACATTTTGTTTTTTATCTCCAACATGCTCCAAGATGTCATTTGGCGCCTGAATATCACAAATATGGTCAACAGAATTATCGGAACCGGAAGTGATAGTAAGTTCAAACATGGCTCAAAACGGCGTATAATGTCATAATATCACGTTTTGGGCACATTTTGTTTTTTATCTCCAACATGCTCCAAGATGTCATTTGGCGCCTGAATATCACAAATATGGTCAACAGAATTATCGGAACCGAAAGTGATAGAAAGTTCAAACATGGCTCAGAACGGCGCATAACGTCATAATATCACGTTTTGGGCACATTTTGTTTTTTATCTCCAACATGCTCCAAGATGTCATTTGGCGCCTGAATATCACAAATATGATCAACAGAATTACCGGAACCAAAAGTGATAGAAAGTTCAAACATGGCTCAGAACGGCGTATAACGTCATTATATCACGTTTTGGGCACATTTTGTTTTTTATCTAAAACATGCTCCAAGATGTCATTTGGCGCCTGAATATCACAAATATGATCAACAGAATTACCGGAACCAAAAGTGATAGAAAGTTCAAACATGGCTCAAAACGGCGTATAACGTCATAATATCACGTTTTGGGCACATTTTGTTTTTTATCTCCAACATGCTCCAAGATGTCATTTGGCGCCTGAATATCACAAATATGGTCAATAGAATTATCGGAACCGAAAGTGATAGAAAGTTCAAAAATGGCTCAAAACGGCGTATAACGTCATAATATCACGTTTTGGGCACATTTTGTTTTTTATCTCCAACATGCTCCAAGATGTCATTTGACGCCTGAATATCACAAATATGGTCAACAGAATTATCGGAACCGAAAGTGATAGAAAGTTCAAACATGGCTCAGAACGGCGTAAAACGTCATAATATCACGTTTTGGGCACATTTTGTTTTTTATCTCCAACTTGCTCCAAGATGTCATTTGGCGCCTGAATATCACAAATATGGTCAACAGAATTATCGGAACCGAAAGTGATAGAAAGTTCAAACATGGCTCAGAACGGCGCATAACGTCATAATATCACGTTTTGGGCACATTTTGTTTTTTATCTCCAACATGCTCCAAGATGTCATTTGGCGCCTGAATATCACAAATATGATCAACAGAATTACCGGAACCAAAAGTGATAGAAAGTTCAAACATGGCTCAGAACGGCGTATAACGTCATTATATCACGTTTTGGGCACATTTTGTTTTTTATCTAAAACATGCTCCAAGATGTCATTTGGCGCCTGAATATCACAAATATGATCAACAGAATTACCGGAACCAAAAGTGATAGAAAGTTCAAACATGGCTCAGAACGGCGTATAACGTCATAATATCACGTTTTGGGCACATTTTGTTTTTTATCCCCAACATGCTCCAAGATGTCATTTGGCGCCTGAATATCACATATATGATCAACAGAATTACCGGAATCGAAAGTGATAGAAAGTTCAAACATGGTTCAGAACGGCGTATAACGTCATAATATCACGTTTTGGGCACATTTTGTTTTTTATCTCCAACATGCTGCAAGATGTCATTTGGCGAATGAATATCACAAATATGATCAACAGAATTACCGGAACCAAAAGTGATAGAAAGTTCAAACATGGCTCAGAACGGCGTATAACGTCATAATATCACGTTTTGGGCACATTTTGTTTTTTATCTCCAACATGCTCCAAGATGTCATTTGGCGCCTGAATATCACAAATATGATCAACAGAATTACCGGAGCCAAAAGTGATAGAAAGTTCAAACATGGCTCAGAACGGCGTATAACGTCATAATATCACGTTTTGGGCACATTTTGTTTTTTATCTCCAACTTGCTCCAAGATGTCATTTGGCGCCTGAATATCAAATATATGGTCAACAGAATTACCGGAACCAAAAGTGATAGAAAGTTCAAACATGGCTCAAAACGGCGTATAACGTCATAATATCACGTTTTGGGCACATTTTGTTTTTTATCTCCAACATGCTCCAAGATGTCATTTGAGGCCTGAATATCACAAATATGGTCAACAGAATTATCGGAACCGAAAGTGATAGAAAGTTCAAACATGGCTCAGAAGGGCGTATAACGTCATAATATCACGTTTTGGGCACATTTTGTTTTTTATCTCCAACATGCTCCAAGATGTCATTTGGCGCCTGAATATCACAAATATGGTCAACAGAATTATCGGAACCGAAAGTGATAGAAAGTTCAAACATGGCTCAAAACGGCGTATAACGTCATAATATCACGTTTTGGGCACATTTTATTTTTTATCTCCAACATGCTCCAAGATGTCATTTGACGCCTGAATATCACAAATATGGTCAACAGAATTATCGGAACCGAAAGTGATAGAAAGTTCAAACATGGCTCAGAACGGCGCATAACGTCATAATATCACGTTTTGGGCACATTTTGTTTTTTATCTCCAACATGCTCCAAGATGTCATTTGGCGCCTGAATATCACAAATATGGTCAACAGAATTATCGGAACCGAAAGTGATAGAAAGTTCAAACATGGCTCAGAACGGCGTATAACGTCATAATATCACGTTTTGGGTGCATTTTGTTTTTTATCTCCAACATGCTCCAAGATGTCATTTGGCGCCTGAATATCACAAATATGGTCAACAGAATTATCGGAACCGAAAGTGATAGAAAGTTCAAACATGGCTCAGAACGGCGTATAACGTCATAATGTCACGTTTTGGGTGCATTTTGTTTTTTATCTCCAACATGCTCCAAGATGTCATTTGGCGCCTGAATATCACAAATATGGTCAACAGAATTATCGGAACCGAAAGTGATAGAAAGTTCAAACATGGCTCAGAACGGCGTATAACGTCATAATATCACGTTTTGGGCACATTTTGTTTTTTATCTCCAACATGCTCCAAGATGTCATTTGACGCCTGAATATCACAAATACGGTCAACAGAATTACCGGAACCAAAAGTGATAGAAAGTTCAAACATGGCTCAAAACGGCGTATAACGTCATAATATCACGTTTTGGGTGCATTTTGTTTTTTATCTCCAACATGCTCCAAGATGTCATTTGGCGCCTGAATATCACAAATATGGTCAACAGAATTATCGGAACCGAAAGTGATAGAAAGTTCAAACATGGCTCAGAACGGCGTATAACGTCATAATATCACGTTTTGGACACATTTTGTTTTTTATCTCCTATATGCTCCAAGATGTCATTTGACGCCTAAATATCACAAATATGGTCAACAGAATTGCCGGAACCAAAAGTGTTAGAAAGTTCAAACATGGCTCAAAACGGCGTATAGCGTCATAATATCACGTTTTGGGCACATTTTGTTTTTTATCTCCAACATGCTCCAAGATGTCATTTGGCGCCTGAATATCACATATATGGTCAACAGAATTACCGGAACCGAAAGTGATAGAAAGTTCAAACATGGCTCAGAACGGCGTATAACGTCATAATATCACGTTTTGGGCACATTTTGTTTTTTATCTCCAACATGCTCCAAGATGTCATTTGACGCCTGAATATCACAAATATGGTCAACAGAATTACCGGAACCAAAAGTGATAAAAAGTTCAAACATGGCTCAAAACGGCGTATAATGTCATAATATCCCGTTTTGGGCACATTTTGTTTTTTATCTCCAACATGCTCCAAGATGTCATTTGGCGACTGAATATCACAAATATGGTCAGCAGAATTATCGGAACCATAGGTGATAGAAAGTTCAAACATGGCTCAGAGCGGCGTATAACGTCATAATATCACGTTTTGGGCACATTTTGTTTTTTATCTCCAACTTGCTCCAAGATGTCATTTGGCGCCTGAATATCACATATATGGTCAACAGAATTACCGGAACCGAAACTGATAGAAAGTTCAAACATGGCTCAGAACGGCGTATAACGTCATAATATCACGTTTTGGGCACATTTTGTTTTTTATCTCCAACATGCTCCAACATGTCATTTGGCGCCAGAACATCACATATATGGTCAACAGAATTACCCGAACCAAAAGTGATAGAAAGTTCAAACATGGCTCAAAACGGCGTATAACGTCATAATATCCCGTTTTGGGCACATTTTGTTTTTTATCTCCAACATGCTCCAAGATGTCATTTGGCGCCTGAATATCACAAATATGATCAACAGAATTACCGGAACCAAAAGTGATAGAAAGTTCAAACATGGCTCAGAGCGGCGTATAACGTCATAATATCACGTTTTGGGCACATTTTGTTTTTTATCTCCAACTTGCTCCAAGATGTCATTTGGCGCCTGAATATCAAATATATGGTCAACAGAATTACCGGAACCAAAAGTGATAGAAAGTTCAAACATGGCTCAAAACGGCGTATAACGTCATAATATCACGTTTTGGGCACATTTTGTTTTTTATCTCCAACATGCTCCAAGATGTCATTTGGCGCCTGAATATCACAAATATGGTCAACAGAATTATTGGAACCGAAAGTGATAGAAAGTTCAAACATGGCTCAGAACGGCGTATAACGTCATAATATCACGTTTTGGGTGCATTTTGTTTTTTATCTCCAACATGCTCCAAGATGTCATTTGGCGCCTGAATATCACAAATATGGTCAACAGAATTATCGGAACCGAAAGTGATAGAAAGTTCTAACATGGCTCAAAACGGCGTATAACGTCATAATATCACGTTTTGGGCACATTTTGTTTTTTATCTCCAACATGCTCCAAGATGTCATTTGACGCCTGAATATCAAATATATGGTCAACAGAATTACCGGAACCAAAAGTGATAGAAAGTTCAAACAAGGCTCAAAACGGCGTATAACGTCATAATATCACGTTTTGGGCACATTTTGTTTTTTATCTCCAACATGCTCCAAGATGTCATTTGGCGCCTGAATATCACAAATATGGTCAACAGAATTATCGGAACCGAAAGTGATAGAAAGTTCAAACATGGCTCAGAACGGCGTATAACGTCATAATATCACGTTTTGGGTGCATTTTGTTTTTTATCTCCAACATGCTCCAAGATGTCATTTGGCGCCTGAATATCACAAATATGGTCAACAGAATTATCGGAACCGAAAGTGATAGAAAGTTCAAACATGGCTCAGAACGGCGTATAACGTCATAATATCACGTTTTGGGCACATTTTGTTTTTTATCTCCAACATGCTCCAAGATGTCATTTGACGCCTGAATATCAAATATATGGTCAACAGAATTACCGGAACCAAAAGTGATAGAAAGTTCAAACATGGCTCAAAACGGCGTATAACGTCATAATATCACGTTTTGGGCACATTTTGTTTTTTATCTCCAACATGCTCCAAGATGTCATTTGGTGCCTGAATATCACAAATATGATCAACAGAATTACCGGAACCAAAAGTGATAGAAAGTTCAAACATGGCTCAGAACGGCGTATAACGTCATAATATCACGTTTTGGGCACATTTTGTTTTTTATCTCCAACATGCTCCAAGATGTCATTTGGCGCCTGAATATCACAAATATGGTCAACAGAATTACCGGAACCAAAAGTGATAGAAAGTTCAAACATGGCTCAAAACGGCGTATAACGTCATAATATCACGTTTTGGGCACATTTTGTTTTTTATCTCCAACATGCTCCAAGATGTCATTTGGCGCCTGAATATCACAAATATGGTCAACAGAATTATCGGAACCGAAAGTGATAGAAAGTTCAAACATGGCTCAAAACGGCGTATAACGTCATAATATCACGTTTTGGGCACATTTTGTTTTTTATCTCCAACATGCTCCAAGATGTCATTTGACGCCTGAATATCAAATATATGGTCAACAGAATTACCGTAACCAAAAGTGATAGAAAGTTCAAACATGGCTCAGAACGGCGTATAACGTCATAATATCACGTTTTGGGTGCATTTTGTTTTTAATCTCCAACATGCTCCAAGATGTCATTTGAGGCCTGAATATCACAAATATGGTCAACAGAATTATCGGAACCGAAAGTGATAGAAAGTTCAAACATGGCTCAGAACGGCGTATAACGTCATAATATCACGTTTTGGGCACATTTTGTTTTTTATCTCCAACATGCTCCAAGATGTCATTTGACGCCTGAATATCACAAATACGGTCAACAGAATTACCGGAACCAAAAGTGATAGAAAGTTCAAACATGGCTCAAAACGGCGTATAACGTCATAATATCACGTTTTGGGCACATTTTGTTTTTTATCTCCAACATGCTCCAAGATGTCATTTGGCGCCTGAATATCACATATATGGTCAACAGAATTACCGGAACCGAAAGTGATAGAAAGTTCAAACATGGCTCAGAACGGCGTATAACGTCATAATATCACGTTTTGGGCACATTTTGTTTTTTATCTCCAACATGCTCCAAGATGTCATTTGGCGCCTGAATATCACAAATATGATCAACAGAATTACCGGAGCCAAAAGTGATAGAAAATTCAAACATGGCTCAGAACGGCGCATAACGTCATAATATCACGTTTTGGGCACATTTTGTTTTTTATCTCCAACATGCTCCAAGATGTCATTTGACGCCTGAATATCACAAATATGGTCAACAGAATTACCGGAACCAAAAGTGATAGAAAGTTCAAACATGGCTCAAAACGGCGTATAACGTCATAATATCACGTTTTGGGCACATTTTGTTTTTAATCTCCAACATGCTCCAAGACGTCATTTGAGGCCTGAATATCACAAATATGGTCAACAGAATTATCGGAACCGAAAGTGATAGAAAGTTCAAACATGGCTCAAAACGGCGTATAACGTCATAATATCACGTTTTGGGCACATTTTGTTTTTTATCTCCAACTTGCTCCAAGATGTCATTTGGCGCATGAATATCAAATATATGGTCAACAGAATTACCGGAACCAAAAGTGATAGAAAGTTCAAACATGGCTCAAAACGGCGCATAACGTCATAAAATCACGTTTTGGGCACATTTTGTTTTTTATCTCCAACATGCTCCAAGATGTCATATGAGGCCTGAATATCACAAATATGGTCAACAGAATTACCGGAACCAAAAGTGATAGAAAGTTCAAACATGCCTCAAAAGGGCGTATAACGTCATAATATCACGTTTTGGGCACATTTTGTTTTTTATCTCCAACATGCTCCAACATGTCATTTGACACCTGAGTATCACAAATATGGTCAACAGAATTACCGGAACCAAAAGTGATAGAAAGTTCAAACATGGCTCAGAACGGCGTATAACGTCATAATATCACGTTTTGGGCACATTTTGTTTTTTATCTCCAACATGCTCCAAGATGTCATTTGGCGCCTGAATATCACAAATATGGTCATCAGAATTATCGGAACCGAAAGTGATAGAAAGTTTAAACATGGCTCAAAACGGCGTATAACGTCATAATATCACGTTTTGGGCACATTTTGTTTTTTATCTCCAACGTGCTCCAAGATGTCATTTGAGGCCTGAATATCACAAATATGGTCAACAGAATTATCGGAACCGAAAGTGATAGAAAGTTCAAACATGGCTCAAAACGGCGTATAACGTCATAATATCACGTTTTGGGCACATTTTGTTTTTTATCTCCAACTTGCTCCAAGATGTCATTTGGCGCCTGAATATCAAATATATGGTCAACTGAATTACCGGAACCAAAAGTGATAGAAAGTTCAAACATGGCTCAGAACGGCGTATAACGTCATAATATCACGTTTTGGGCACATTTTGTTTTTTATCTCTAACATGCTCCAAGATGTCATTTGACGCCTGAATATCACAAATATGGTCAACAGAATTACCGGAACCAAAAGTGATAGAAAGTTCAAACATGGCTCAAAACGGCGTATAACGTCATAATATCACGTTTTGGGCACATTTTGTTTTTTATCTCTAACATGCTCCAAGATGTCATTTGACGCCTGAATATCACAAATATGGTCAACAGAATTACCGGAACCAAAAGTGATAGAAAGTTCAAACATGGCTCAAAACGGCGTATAACGTCATAATATCACGTTTTGGGCACATTTTGTTTTTTATCTCCAACATGCTCCAAGATGTCATTTGGTGCCTGAATATCACAAATATGATCAACAGAATTACCGGAACCAAAAGTGATAGAAAGTTCAAACATGGCTCAGAACGGCGTATAACGTCATAATATCACGTTTTGGGCACATTTTGTTTTTTATCTCCAACATGCTCCAAGATGTCATTTGGTGCCTGAATATCACAAATATGATCAACAGAATTACCGGAACCAAAAGTGATAGAAAGTTCAAACATGGCTCAGAACGGCGTATAACGTCATAATATCACGTTTTGGGCACATTTTGTTTTCTATCTCCAACATGCTCCAATATGTCATTTGGTGCCTGAATATCACAAATATGATCAACAGAATTACCGGAACCAAAAGTGATAGAAAGTTCAAACATGGCTCAGAACGGCGTATAACGTCATAATATCACGTTTCGAGCACATTTTGTTTTTTATCTCCAACATGCTCCAAGATGTCATTTGACGCCTGAATATCACAAATATGGTCAACAGAATTATCGGAACCGAAAGTGATAGAAAGTTCAAACATGGCTCAGAACGGCGTATAACGTCATAATATCACGTTTTGGGCACATTTTGTTTTTTATCTCCAACATGCTCCAAGATGTCATTTGGCGCCTGAATATCACAAATATGGTCAACAGAATTATCGGAACCGAAAGTGATAGAAAGTTCAAACATGGCTCAGAACGGCGTATAACGTCATAATATCACGTTTTGGGCACATTTTGTTTTTTATCTCCAACATGCTCCAAGATGTCATTTGGCGCCTGAATATCACAAATATGATCAACAGAATTATCGGAACCGAAAGTGATAGAAAGTTCAAACATGGCTCAAAACGGCGTATAACGTCATAATATCACGTTTTGGGCACATTTTGTTTTTTATCTCCAACATGCTCCAAGATGTCATTTGACGCCTGAATATCACAAATATGGTCAACAGAATTATCGGAACCGAAAGTGATAGAAAGTTCAAACATGGCTCAAAACGGCGTATAACGTCATAATATCACGTTTTGGGCACATTTTGTTTTTTATCTCCAACTTGCTCCAAGATGTCATTTGGCGCCTGAATATCAAATATATGGTCAACAGAATTAATGGAACCAAAAGTGATAGAAAGTTCAAACATGGCTCAAAACGGCGTATAACGTCATAATATCACGTTTTGGGCACATTTTGTTCTTTATCTCCAACATGCTCCGAGATGTCATTTGAGGCCTGAATATCACAAATATGGTCAACAGAATTATCGGAACCGAAAGTGATAGAAAGTTCAAACATGGCTCAAAACGGCTTATAACGTCATAATATCACGTTTTGGGCACATTTTGTTTTTTATCTCCAACATGCTCCAAGATGTCATTTGGCGCCTGAATATCACAAATATGGTCAACAGAATTATCGGAACCAAAAGTGATAGAAAGTTCAAACATGGCTCAAAACGGCGTATAACGTCATAATATCACGTTTTGGGCACATTTTGTTTTTTATCTCCAACATGCTCCAAGATGTCATTTGACGCCTGAATATCAAATATATGGTCAACAGAATTACCGGAACCAAAAGTGATAGAAAGTTCAAACATGGCTCAAAACGGCGTATAACGTCATAATATCACGTTTTGGGCACATTTTGTTTTTTATCTCCAACATGCCCAAGATGTCATTTGGCGCCTGAATATCACATATATGGTCAACAGAATTACCGGAACCGAAAGTGATAGAAAGTTCAAACATGGCTCAGAACGGCGTATAACGTCATAATATCACGTTTTGGGCACATTTTGTTTTTTATCTCCAACATGCTCCAAGATGTCATTTGACGCCTGAATATCACAAATATGGTCAACAGAATTATCGGAACCGAAAGTGATAGAAAGTTCAAACATGGCACAAAACGGCGTATAACGTCATAATATCACGTTTTGGGCACATTTTGTTTTTTATCTCCAACTTGCTCCAAGATGTCATTTGGCGCCTGAATATCAAATATATGGTCAACAGAATTACCGGAACCAAAAGTGATAGAAAGTTCAAACATGGCTCAAAACGGCGTATAACGTCATAATATCACGTTTTGGGCACATTTTGTTTTTTATCTCCAACATGCTCCAAGATGTCATTTGAGGCCTGAATATCACAAATATGGTCAACAGAATTATCGGAACCGAAAGTGATAGAAAGTTCAAACATGGCTCAGAACGGCGTATAACGTCATAATATCACGTTTTGGGCACATTTTGTTTTTTATCTCCAACATGCTCCAAGATGTCATTTGGCGCCTGAATATCACATATATGGTCAACAGAATTACCGGAACCGAAAGTGATAGAAAGTTCAAACATGGCTCAGAACGGCGTATAACGTCATAATATCACGTTTTGGGCACATTTTGTTTTTTATCTCCAACATGCTCCAAGATGTCATTTGACGCCTGAATATCACAAATATGGTCAACAGAATTATCGGAACCGAAAGTGATAGAAAGTTCAAACATGGCTCAAAACGGCGTATAACGTCATAATATCACGTTTTGGGCACATTTTGATTTTTATCTCCAACATGCTCCAAGATGTCATTTGACGCCTGAATATCACAAATACGGTCAACAGAATTATCGGAACCAAAAGTGATAGAAAGTTCAAACATGGCTCAAAACGGCGTATAACGTCATAATATCACGTTTTGGGCACATTTTGTTTTTTATCTCCAACATGCTCCAAGATGTCATTTGGCGCCTGAATATCACAAATATGATCAACAGAATTACCGGAGCCAAAAGTGATAGAAAGTTCAAACATGGCTCAGAACGGCGTATAACGTCATAATATCACGTTTTGGGCACATTTTGTTTTTTATCTCCAACTTGCTCCAAGATGTCATTTGGCGCCTGAATATCAAATATATGGTCAACAGAATTACCGGAACCAAAAGTGATAGAAAGTTCAAACATGGCTCAAAACGGCGTATAACGTCATAATATCACGTTTTGGGCACATTTTGTTTTTTATCTCCAACATGCCCAAGATGTCATTTGGCGCCTGAATATCACATATATGGTCAACAGAATTACCGGAACCGAAAGTGATAGAAAGTTCAAACATGGCTCAGAACGGCGTATAACGTCATAATATCACGTTTTGGGCACATTTTGTTTTTTATCTCCAACATGCTCCAAGATGTCATTTGACGCCTGAATATCACAAATATGGTCAACAGAATTATCGGAACCGAAAGTGATAGAAAGTTCAAACATGGCTCAAAACGGCGTATAACGTCATAATATCACGTTTTGGGCACATTTTGTTTTTTATCTCCAACTTGCTCCAAGATGTCATTTGGCGCCTGAATATCACAAATATGGTCAACAGAATTATCGGAACCGAAAGTGATAGAAAGTTCAACCATGGCTCAAAACGGCGTATAACGGCAAAATATCACGTTTTGGGGACATTTTGTTTTTTATCTCCAACATGCTCCAAGATGTCATTTGGCGCCTGAATATCACAAATATGATCAACAGAATTACCGGAACCAAAAGTGATAGAAAGTTCAAACATGGCTCAGAGCGGCGTATAACGTCATAATATCACGTTTTGGGCACATTTTGTTTTTTATCTCCAACTTGCTCCAAGATGTCATTTGGCGCCTGAATATCACATATATGGTCAACAGAATTACCGGAACCGAAAGTGATAGAAAGTTCAAACATGGCTCAGAACGGCGTATAACGTCATAATATCACGTTTTGGGCACATTTTGTTCTTTATCTCCAACATGCTCCGAGATGTCATTTGAGGCCTGAATATCACAAATATGGTCAACAGAATTATCGGAACCGAAAGTGATAGAAAGTTCAAACATGGCTCAAAACGGCGTATAACGTCATAATATCACGTTTTGGGCACATTTTGTTTTTTATCTCCAACATGCTCCAAGATGTCATTTGGCGCCTGAATATCACAAATATGGTCAACAGAATTATCGGAACCAAAAGTGATAGAAAGTTCAAACATGGCTCAAAACGGCGTATAACGTCATAATATCACGTTTTGGGCACATTTTGTTTTTTATCTCCAACATGCTCCAAGATGTCATTTGACGCCTGAATATCAAATATATGGTCAACAGAATTACCGGAACCAAAAGTGATAGAAAGTTCAAACATGGCTCAAAACGGCGTATAACGTCATAATATCACGTTTTGGGCACATTTTGTATTTTATCTCCAACATGCCCAAGATGTCATTTGGCGCCTGAATATCACATATATGGTCAACAGAATTACCGGAACCGAAAGTGATAGAAAGTTCAAACATGGCTCAGAACGGCGTATAACGTCATAATATCACGTTTTGGGCACATTTTGTTTTTTATCTCCAACATGCTCCAAGATGTCATTTGACGCCTGAATATCACAAATATGGTCAACAGAATTATCGGAACCGAAAGTGATAGAAAGTTCAAACATGGCTCAAAACGGCGTATAACGTCATAATATCACGTTTTGGGCACATTTTGTTTTTTATCTCCAACTTGCTCCAAGATGTCATTTGGCGCCTGAATATCAAATATATGGTCAACAGAATTACCGGAACCAAAAGTGATAGAAAGTTCAAACATGGCTCAAAACGGCGTATAACGTCATAATATCACGTTTTGGGCACATTTTGTTTTTTATCTCCAACTTGCTCCAAGATGTCATTTGGCGCCTGAATATCAAATATATGGTCAACAGAATTACCGGAACCAAAAGTGATAGAAAGTTCAAACATGGCTCAAAACGGCGTATAACGTCATAATATCACGTTTTGGGCACATTTTGTTTTTTATCTCCAACATGCCCAAGATGTCATTTGGCGCCTGAATATCACATATATGGTCAACAGAATTACCGGAACCGAAAGTGATAGAAAGTTCAAACATGGCTCAGAACGGCGTATAACGTCATAATATCACGTTTTGGGCACATTTTGTTTTTTATCTCCAACATGCTCCAAGATGTCATTTGACGCCTGAATATCACAAATATGGTCAACAGAATTATCGGAACCGAAAGTGATAGAAAGTTCAAACATGGCACAAAACGGCGTATAACGTCATAATATCACGTTTTGGGCACATTTTGTTTTTTATCTCCAACTTGCTCCAAGATGTCATTTGGCGCCTGAATATCAAATATATGGCCAACAGAATTACCGGAACCAAAAGTGATAGAAAGTTCAAACATGGCTCAAAACGGCGTATAACGTCATAATATCACGTTTTGGGCACATTTTGTTTTTTATCTCCAACATGCTCCAAGATGTCATTTGAGGCCTGAATATCACAAATATGGTCAACAGAATTATCGGAACCGAAAGTGATAGAAAGTTCAAACATGGCTCAGAACGGCGTATAACGTCATAATATCACGTTTTGGGCACATTTTGTTTTTTATCTCCAACATGCTCCAAGATGTCATTTGGCGCCTGAATATCACATATATGGTCAACAGAATTACCGGAACCGAAAGTGATAGAAAGTTCAAACATGGCTCAGAACGGCGTATAACGTCATAATATCACGTTTTGGGCACATTTTGTTTTTTATCTCCAACATGCTCCAAGATGTCATTTGACGCCTGAATATCACAAATATGGTCAACAGAATTATCGGAACCGAAAGTGATAGAAAGTTCAAACATGGCTCAAAACGGCGTATAACGTCATAATATCACGTTTTGGGCACATTTTGATTTTTATCTCCAACATGCTCCAAGATGTCATTTGACGCCTGAATATCACAAATACGGTCAACAGAATTATCGGAACCAAAAGTGATAGAAAGTTCAAACATGGCTCAAAACGGCGTATAACGTCATAATATCACGTTTTGGGCACATTTTGTTTTTTATCTCCAACATGCTCCAAGATGTCATTTGGCGCCTGAATATCACAAATATGATCAACAGAATTACCGGAGCCAAAAGTGATAGAAAGTTCAAACATGGCTCAGAACGGCGTATAACGTCATAATATCACGTTTTGGGCACATTTTGTTTTTTATCTCCAACTTGCTCCAAGATGTCATTTGGCGCCTGAATATCAAATATATGGTCAACAGAATTACCGGAACCAAAAGTGATAGTAAGTTCAAACATGGCTCAAAACGGCGTATAACGTCATAATATCACGTTTTGGGCACATTTTGTTTTTTATCTCCAACATGCCCAAGATGTCATTTGGCGCCTGAATATCACATATATGGTCAACAGAATTACCGGAACCGAAAGTGATAGAAAGTTCAAACATGGCTCAGAACGGCGTATAACGTCATAATATCACGTTTTGGGCACATTTTGTTTTTTATCTCCAACATGCTCCAAGATGTCATTTGACGCCTGAATATCACAAATATGGTCAACAGAATTATCGGAACCGAAAGTGATAGAAAGTTCAAACATGGCTCAAAACGGCGTATAACGTCATAATATCACGTTTTGGGCACATTTTGTTTTTTATCTCCAACTTGCTCCAAGATGTCATTTGGCGCCTGAATATCACAAATATGGTCAACAGAATTATCGGAACCGAAAGTGATAGAAAGTTCAAGCATGGCTCAAAACGGCGTATAACGGCAAAATATCACGTTTTGGGGACATTTTGTTTTTTATCTCCAACATGCTCCAAGATGTCATTTGGCGCCTGAATATCACAAATATGATCAACAGAATTACCGGAACCAAAAGTGATAGAAAGTTCAAACATGGCTCAGAGCGGCGTATAACGTCATAATATCACGTTTTGGGCACATTTTGTTTTTTATCTCCAACTTGCTCCAAGATGTCATTTGGCGCCTGAATATCACATATATGGTCAACAGAATTACCGGAACCGAAAGTGATAGAAAGTTCAAACATGGCTCAGAATGGCGTATAACGTCATAATATCACGTTTTGGGCACATTTTGTTTTTTATCTCCAACATGCTCCAAGATGTCATTTGACGCCTGAATATCACAAATATGGTCAACAGAATTACCGGAACCAAAAGTGATAGAAAGTTCAAACATGGCTCAAAACGGCGTATAACGTCATAATATCACGTTTTGGGCACATTTTGTTTTTTATCTCCAACATGCTCCAAGATGTCATTTGGCGCCTGAATATCAAATATATGGTCAACAGAATTACCGGAATCAAAAGTGATAGAAAGTTCAAACATGGCTCAGAACGGCGTATAACGTCATAATATCACGTTTTGGGCATATTTTGTTTTTCATCTCCAACATGCTCCAAGATGTCATTTGGCGCCTGAATATCAAATATATGGTCAACAGAATTACCGGAACCAAAAGTGATAGAAAGTTCAAACATGGCTCAAAACGGCGTATAACGTCATAATATCACGTTTTGGGCACATTTTGTTTTTTATCTCCAACATGCTCCAAGATGTTATTTGGCGCCTGAATATCACAAATATGGTCAGCAGAATTATCGGAACCAAAAGTAATAGAAAGTTCAAACATGGCTCAGAACGGCGTATAACGTCATAATATCACGTTTTGGGCATATTTTGTTTTTTATCTCCAACATGCTCCAAGATGTCATTTGAGGCCTGAATATCACAAATATGGTCAACAGAATTGCCGGAACCAAAAGTGATAGAAAGTTCAAACATGCCTCAAAAGGGCGTATAACGGCAAAATATCACGTTTTGGGCACATTTTGTTTTTTATCTCCAACATGCTCCAAGATGTCATTTGACGCCTGAATATCACATATATGGTCAACAGAATTATCGGAACCAAAAGTAATAGAAAGTTCAAACATGGCTCAGAACGGCGTATAACGTCATAATATCACGTTTTGGGCACATTTTGTTTTTTATCTCCAACTTGCTCCAAGATGTCATTTGGCGCCTGAATATCAAATATATGGTCAACAGAATTACCGGAACCAAAAGTGATAGAAAGTTCAAACATGGCTCATAACGGCGTATAACGTCATAATATCACGTTTTGGGCACATTTTGTTTTTTATCTCCAACATGCTGCAAGATGTCATTTGCGAATGAATATCACAAATATGATCAACAGAATTACCGGAACCAAAAGTGATAGAAAGTTCAAACATGGCTCAGAACGGCGTATAACGTCATAATATCACGTTTTGGGCACATTTTGTTTTTTATCTCCAACATGCTCCAAGATGTCATTTGACGCCTGAATATCACAAATATGGTCAACAGAATTATCGGAACCGAAAGTGATAGAAAGTTCAAACATGGCTCATAACGGCGTATAACGTCATAATATCACGTTTTGGGCACATTTTGTTTTTTATCTCCAACATGCTCCAAGATGTCATTTGAGGCCTGAATATCACAAATATGGTCAACAGAATTATCGGAAACGAAAGTGATAGAAAGTTCAAACATGGCTCAAAACGGCGTATAACGTCATAACATCACGTTTTGGGCACATTTTGTTTTTTATCTCCAACATGCTCCAAGATGTCATTTGGCGCCTGAATATCACAAATATGGTCAACAGAATTATCGGAACCGAAAGTGATAGAAAGTTCAAACATGGCTCAAAACGGCGTATAACGTCATAATATCACGTTTTGGGCACATTTTGTTTTTTATCTCCAACATGCTCCAAGATGTCATTTGAGGCCTGAATATCACAAATATGGTCAACAGAATTATCGGAACCGAAAGTGATAGAAAGTTCAAACATGGCTCAAAACGGCGTATAACGTCATAATATCACGTTTTGGGCACATTTTGTTTTTTATCTCCAACATGCTCCAAGATGTCATTTGGCGCCTGAATATCACAAATATGGTCAGCAGAATTATCGGAACCGAAAGTGATAGAAAGTTCAAACATGGCTCAAAACGGCGTATAACGTCATAATATCACGTTTTGGGCACATTTTGTTTTTTATCTCCAACATGCTCCAAGATGTCATTTGGCGCCTGAATATCAAATATATGGTCAACAGAATTACCGGAACCAAAAGTGATAGAAAGTTCAAACATGGCTCAAAACGGCGTATAACGTCATAATATCACGTTTTGGGCACATTTTGTTTTTTATCTCCAACATGCTCCAAGATGTCATTTGGCGCCTGAATATCACAAATATGATCAACAGAATTACCGAAGCCAAAAGTGATAGAAAGTTCAAACATGGCTCAGAACGGCGTATAACGTCATAATATCACCTTTTGGGCACATTTTGTTTTTTATCTCCAACATGCTCCAAGATGTCATTTGAGGCCTGAATATCAAAAATATGGTCAACAGAATTATCGGAACCGAAAGTGATAGAAAGTTCAAACATGGCTCAAAACGGCGTATAACGTCATAATATCACGTTTTGGGCACATTTTGTTTTTTATCTCCAACATGCTCCAAGATGTCATTTGGCGCCTGAATATCACAAATATGGTCAGCAGAATTATCGGAACCGAAAGTGATAGAAAGTTCAAACATGGCTCAAAACGGCGTATAACGTCATAATATCACGTTTTGGGCACATTTTGTTTTTTATCTCCAACATGCTCCAAGATGTCATTTGGCGCCTGAATATCACATATATGGTCAACAGAATTACCGGAACCGAAAGTGATAGAAAGTTCAAACATGGTTCAGAACGGCGTATAGCGTCATAATATCACGTTTTGGGCACATTTTGTTTTTTATCTCCAACATGCTCCAAGATGTCATTTGGCGCCTGAATATCACAAATATGATCAACAGAATTACCGGAACCAAAAGTGATAGAAAGTTCAAACATGCTCAGAACGGCGTATAACGTCATAATATCACGTTTTGGGCACATTTTGTTTTTTATCTCCAACATGCTCCAAGATGTCATTTGGCGCCTGAATATCACAAATATGATCAACAGAATTACCGGAGCCAAAAGTGATAGAAAGTTCAAACATGGCTCAGAACGGCGTATAACGTCATAATATCACGTTTTGGGCACATTTTGTTTTTTATCTCCAACATGCTCCAAGATGTCATTTGACGCCTGAATATCACAAATATGGTCAACAGAATTATCGGAACCGAAAGTGATAGAAAGTTCAAACATGGCTCATAACGGCGTATAACGTCATAATATCACGTTTTGGGCACATTTTGTTTTTTATCTCCAACTTGCTCCAAGATGTCATTTGGCGCCTGAATATCAAATATATGGTCAACAGAATTACCGGAACCAAAAGTGATAGAAAGTTCAAACATGGCTCAAAACGGCGTATAACGTCATAATATCACGTTTTGGGCACATTTTGTTTTTTATCTCCAACATGCTGCAAGATGTCATTTGCGAATGAATATCACAAATATGATCAACAGAATTACCGGAACCAAAAGTGATAGAAAGTTCAAACATGGCTCAGAACGGCGTATAACGTCATAATATCACGTTTTGGGCACATTTTGTTTTTTATCTCCAACATGCTCCAAGATGTCATTTGACGCCTGAATATCACAAATATGGTCAACAGAATTATCGGAACCGAAAGTGATAGAAAGTTCAAACATGGCTCATAACGGCGTATAACGTCATAATATCACGTTTTGGGCACATTTTGTTTTTTATCTCCAACATGCTCCAAGATGTCATTTGAGGCCTGAATATCACAAATATGGTCAACAGAATTATCGGAAACGAAAGTGATAGAAAGTTCAAACATGGCTCAAAACGGCGTATAACGTCATAACATCACGTTTTGGGCACATTTTGTTTTTTATCTCCAACATGCTCCAAGATGTCATTTGGCGCCTGAATATCACAAATATGGTCAACAGAATTATCGGAACCGAAAGTGATAGAAAGTTCAAACATGGCTCAAAACGGCGTATAACGTCATAATATCACGTTTTGGGCACATTTTGTTTTTTATCTCCAACATGCTCCAAGATGTCATTTGAGGCCTGAATATCACAAATATGGTCAACAGAATTATCGGAACCGAAAGTGATAGAAAGTTCAAACATGGCTCAAAACGGCGTATAACGTCATAATATCACGTTTTGGGCACATTTTGTTTTTTATCTCCAACATGCTCCAAGATGTCATTTGGCGCCTGAATATCACAAATATGGTCAGCAGAATTATCGGAACCGAAAGTGATAGAAAGTTCAAACATGGCTCAAAACGGCGTATAACGTCATAATATCACGTTTTGGGCACATTTTGTTTTTTATCTCCAACATGCTCCAAGATGTCATTTGGCGCCTGAATATCAAATATATGGTCAACAGAATTACCGGAACCAAAAGTGATAGAAAGTTCAAACATGGCTCAAAACGGCGTATAACGTCATAATATCACGTTTTGGGCACATTTTGTTTTTTATCTCCAACATGCTCCAAGATGTCATTTGGCGCCTGAATATCACAAATATGATCAACAGAATTACCGAAGCCAAAAGTGATAGAAAGTTCAAACATGGCTCAGAACGGCGTATAACGTCATAATATCACCTTTTGGGCACATTTTGTTTTTTATCTCCAACATGCTCCAAGATGTCATTTGAGGCCTGAATATCAAAAATATGGTCAACAGAATTATCGGAACCGAAAGTGATAGAAAGTTCAAACATGGCTCAAAACGGCGTATAACGTCATAATATCACGTTTTGGGCACATTTTGTTTTTTATCTCCAACATGCTCCAAGATGTCATTTGGCGCCTGAATATCACAAATATGGTCAGCAGAATTATCGGAACCGAAAGTGATAGAAAGTTCAAACATGGCTCAAAACGGCGTATAACGTCATAATATCACGTTTTGGGCACATTTTGTTTTTTATCTCCAACATGCTCCAAGATGTCATTTGGCGCCTGAATATCAAATATATGGTCAACAGAATTACCGGAACCAAAAGTGATAGAAAGTTCAAACATGGCTCAAAACGGCGTATAACGTCATAATATCACGTTTTGGGCACATTTTGTTTTTTATCTCCAACATGCTCCAAGATGTCATTTGGCGCCTGAATATCACAAATATGATCAACAGAATTACCGAAGCCAAAAGTGATAGAAAGTTCAAACATGGCTCAGAACGGCGTATATAGTCATAATATCACGTTTTGGGCACATTTTGTTTTTTATCTCCAACATGCTCCAAGATGTCATTTGACGCCTGAATATCACAAATATGGTCAACAGAATTACCGGAACCGAAAGTGATAGAAAGTTCAAACATGGTTCAGAACGGCGTATAACGTCATAATATCACGTTTTGGGCACATTTTGTTTTTTATCTCCAACATGCTCCAAGATGTCATTTGGCGCCTGAATATCACATATATGGTCAACAGAATTACCGGAACCGAAAGTGATAGAAAGTTCAAACATGGTTCAGAACGGCGTATAGCGTCATAATATCACGTTTTGGGCACATTTTGTTTTTTATCTCCAACATGCTCCAAGATGTCATTTGGCGCCTGAATATCACAAATATGATCAACAGAATTACCGGAACCAAAAGTGATAGAAAGTTCAAACATGCTCAGAACGGCGTATAACGTCATAATATCACGTTTTGGGCACATTTTGTTTTTTATCTCCAACATGCTCCAAGATGTCATTTGGCGCCTGAATATCACAAATATGATCAACAGAATTACCGGAGCCAAAAGTGATAGAAAGTTCAAACATGGCTCAGAACGGCGTATAACGTCATAATATCACGTTTTGGGCACATTTTGTTTTTTATCTCCAACATGCTCCAAGATGTCATTTGACGCCTGAATATCACAAATATGGTCAACAGAATTACCGGAACCGAAAGTGATAGAAAGTTCAAACATGGCTCAGAACGGCGTATAACGTCATAATATCACGTTTTGGGCACATTTTGTTTTTTATCTCCAACATGCTCCAAGATGTCATTTGACGCCTGAATATCACAAATATGGTCAACAGAATTATCGGAACCGAAAGTGATAGAAAGTTCAAACATGGCTCATAACGGCGTATAACGTCATAATATCACGTTTTGGGCACATTTTGTTTTTTATCTCCAACTTGCTCCAAGATGTCATTTGGCGCCTGAATATCAAATATATGGTCAACAGAATTACCGGAGCCAAAAGTGATAGAAAGTTCAAACATGGCTCAGAACGGCGTATAACGTCATAATATCACGTTTTGGGCACATTTTGTTTTTTATCTCCAACTTGCTCCAAGATGTCATTTGGCGCCTGAATATCAAATATATGGTCAACACAATTACCGGAACCAAAAGTGATAGTGTGGCACTTCTTTTTAAACAAGCAAAAGGACAAACAAAACACCAGACGACGTCAAGGTTACGTAAAGGTTTACTTACCTCAGCCAGCCTTTAGACAGTGGAGACGGCGTGGATTTTAAAGTAATATTCAAAGATGTTAATGGGCGCCACGGACTTATATAAAACCTTTACGAACGTACTTGACCACACCCTAATCAAGTCCGAACTTAGAGTTACAGAAAGGAATGAGAACAAATAACCAACAACCACATTTGGAACTGAAGAAAGAGTATCTATATTATATGTAATCGTAGAAAAACATTCATGTATACACATGTAAATATATGTGGGTATATAAAAAAATATGTAATGACAATTGGAACAAAGTTCTCAAATTATAAGAATAAAGTTTATACAATTTAATCAAAATGTTGCTGTAATCGCATACAAAAAAAGAAAATATAGCACCCCCCTGTATCGTAAGTTACACAATTACGATCCTAACTTTATTTGGAATAAATGAACAAAAAAAAAACATTATCGCGAAAACTTTTCAGATTGGCCAATTCGAACAGTAAGGGGATATCAAAAATAAACGATAAAAAAATTATAACCCCAAATGCAATTACCCTTACAAAAAAATGTAAATAATAAAAAAATACTTTGAATTATCAAGACAACAAAAAAAGTTAACAATTAATATATCAGATTTTAGAAGTTGAGTAACTCTAACTTCTCTGATCAAAATTCAGATTTTATACAAAAAAATAATAAAGTTGATGTTCACATAAAACAAAAAAAATACAACTTAGCCTTAATCTTCTACGGGCCCAAACAGCATCCCACGGTTCCAATTCCAATCCAATTCAGAATAATCTTCTCCAAACAGATAACAAAGGTACCAAAATATTGAGGTTATGGATGACCCAAATCTGTCATCAACAGGTTTCAAATGACTTTCAAACGACTTTCGATGGCGCAGTTTCAAGATGACGTTCTAAAAATTCTTCCACTAAAATTCTTTACCAAGGGGAAGATGATCTCGTTGATTGGTGGGTTGATAATCGTTCAACACAATTAAGACATTCCACGGAGGACCAAAACTACCGTAAACGCCTCCAATAAAATGACCTTCGTTGAAACGATGATGGCGTCGCTGTTAACGTACGTGATCCAGTCTTATATCCGCAATTGCGACGTCGAAATTTATCGACTAATAATAGATACGGAAGTCCACAAATCCCATCAAATGGTCGAAGAACAATCCCAGTAACAACCAAACTCAATGATTGATTCTTCAAAAGGACTAAACCAATCTAAAATTTAACTGAACCACTAACGACAGTGAGACAAGATCTTCTCGAGACCACGACCTTTTCTCATCTCCTCCCAAATCGCGACCGGAAATTTAACGTTCCGCATTCATCCGACCAATCAAAAAGAAGCACGCAACAACTCCACTAAAAAAGGCGCGAACTATTAGAATATGAATACGAAAAATAACGATTTAAAGAACGAAATCTAAGAAATTCAATAACCTCAAACGGAACCGTTACAATAGAAAGTTCAAACATGGCTCAAAACGGCGTATAACGTCATAATATCACGTTTTGGGCACATTTTGTTTTTTATCTCCAACATGCCCAAGATGTCATTTGGCGCCTGAATATCACATATATGGTCAACAGAATTACCGGAACCGAAAGTGATAGAAAGTTCAAACATGGCTCAGAACGGCGTATAACGTCATAATATCACGTTTTGGGCACATTTTGTTTTTTATCTCCAACATGCTCCAAGATGTCATTTGACGCCTGAATATCACATATATGGTCAACAGAATTACCGGAACCGAAAGTGATAGAAAGTTCAAACATGGCTTAAAACGGCATCTAACGTCATAATATCACGTTTCGGGCACATTTTGTTTTTTATCTCCAACATGCTCCAAGATGTCATTTGGCGCCTGAATATCACAAATATGATCAACAGAATTACCGGAGCCAAAAGTGATAGAAAGTTCAAACATGGCTCAGAACGGCGCATAACGTCATAATATCACGTTTTGGGCACATTTTGTTTTTTATCTCCAACATGCTCCAACATGTCATTTGACGCCTGAATATCACAAATATGGTCAACAGAATTACCGGAACCGAAAGTGATAGAAAGTTCAAACATGGCTCAGAACGGCGTATAACGTCATAATATCACGTTTTGGGCACATTTTGTTTTTTATCTCCAACATGTCATTTGACGCCTGAATATCACAAATATGGTCAACAGAATTACCGGAACCCAAAGTGATAGAAAGTTCAAACATGGCTCAGAACGGCGTATAACGTCATAATATCACGTTTTGGGCACATTTTGTTTTTTATCTCCAACATGCTCCAAGATGTCATTTGACGCCTGAATATCACAAATATGGTCAACAGAATTACCGGAACCGAAAGTGATAGAAAGTTCAAACATGGCTCAGAACGGCGTATAACGTCATTATATCACGTTTTGGGCACATTTTGTTTTTTATCTCCCACATGCTCCAAGATGTCATTTGGCGCCAGAATATCACATATATGGTCAACAGAATTACCCGAACCAAAAGTGATAGAAAGTTCAAACATGGCTTAAAACGGCATCTAACGTCATAATATCACGTTTTGGGCACATTTTGTTTTTTATCTCCAACATGCTCCAAGATGTCGTTTGGCGCCTGAATATCACAAATATGATCAACAGAATTACCGGAGCCAAAAGTGATAGAAAGTTCAAACATGGCTCAGAACGGCGTATAACGTCATAATATCACGTTTTGGGCACATTTTGTTTTTTATCTCCAACATGCTCCAAGATGTCATTTGACGCCTGAATATGACAAATATGGTCAACAGAATTACCGGAACCAAAAGTGATAGAAAGGTCAAACATGGCTCAGAACGGCGTATAACGTCATAATATCACGTTTTGGGCACATTTTGTTTTTTATCTCCAACATGCTCCAAGATGTCATTTGGCGCCTGAATATCACATATATGGTCAACAGAATTACCGGAACCGAAAGTGATAGAAAGTTCAAACATGGCTCAGAACGGCGTATAACGTCATAATATCACGTTTTGGGCACATTTTGTTTTTTATCTCCAACATGCTCCAAGATGTCATTTGGCGCCTGAATATCACAAATACGGTCAACAGAATTACCGGAACCAAAAGTGATAGAAAGTTCAAACATGGCTCAAAACGGCGTATAACGTCATAATATCACGTTTTGGGCACATTTTGTTTTTTATCTCCAACATGCTCCAAGATGTCATTTGGCGCCTGAATATCACAAATATGGTCAACAGAATTACCGGAACCAAAAGTGATAGAAAGTTCAAACATGGCTCAGAACGGCGTATAACGTCATAATATCACGTTTTGGGCACATTTTGTTTTTTATCTCCAACTTGCTCCAAGATGTCATTTGGCGCCTGAATATCAAATATATGGTCAACAGAATTACCGGAACCAAAAGTGATAGAAAGTTCAAACATGGCTCAAAACGGCGTATAACGTCAAAATATCACGTTTTGGGCACATTTTGTTTTTTATCTCCAACATGCTCCAAGATGTCATTTGAGGCCTAAATATCACAAATATGGTCAACAGAATTATCGGAAACGAAAGTGATAGAAAGTTCAAACATGGCTCAAAACGGCGTATAACGTCATAATATCACGTTTTGGGCACATTTTGTTTTTTATCTCCAACATGCTCCAAGATGTCATTTGAGGCCTAAATATCACAAATATGGTCAACAGAATTATCGGAAACGAAAGTGATAGAAAGTTCAAACATAGCTCAAAACGGCGTATAACGTCATAACATCACGTTTTGGGCACATTTTGTTTTTTATCTCCATCATGCTCCAAGATGTCATTTGGCGCCTGAATATCACATATATGGTCAACAGAATTACCGGAACCGAAAGTGATAGAAAGTTCAAACATGGCTCAGAACGGCGTATAACGTCATAATATCACGTTTTGGGCACATTTTGTTTTTTATCTCCAACATGCTCCAAGATGTCATTTGACGCCTGAATATCACAAATATGGCCAACAGAATTACCGGAACCAAAAGTGATAGAAAGTTCAAACATGGCTCAGAACGGCGTATAACGTCATAATATCACGTTTTGGGCACATTTTGTTTTTTATCTCCAACATGCTCCAAGATGTCATTTGGCGCCAGAATATCACATATATGGTCAACAGAATTACCCGAACCAAAAGTGATAGAAAGTTCAAACATGGCTTAAAACGGCATCTAACGTCATAATATCACGTTTTGGGCACATTTTGTTTTTTATCTCCAACATGCTCCAAGATGTCATTTGGCGCCTGAATATCACAAATATGATCAACAGAATTACCGGAACCAAAAGTGATAGAAAGTTCAAACATGGCTCAGAACGGCGTATAACGTCATAATATCACGTTTTGGGCACATTTTGTTTTTTATCTCCAACATGCTCCAAGATGTCATTTGGCGCCTGAACATCACAAATATGATCAACAGAATTACCGGAACCAAAAGTGATAGAAAGTTCAAACATGGCTCAGAACGGCGTATTACGTCATAATATCACGTTTTGGATACATTTTGTTTTTTATCTCCTATATGCTCCAAGATGTCATTTGACGCCTGAATATCACAAATATGGTCAACAGAATTACCGGAACCAAAAGTGATAGAAAGTTCAAACATGGCTCAAAACGGCGTATAACGTCATAATATCACGTTTTGGGCACATTTTGTTTTTTATCTCCAACATGCTCCAAGATGTCATTTGGCGCCTGAATATCACAAATATGGTCAACAGAATTATCGGAACCGAAAGTGATAGAAAGTTCAAGCATGGCTCAAAACGGCGTATAACGTCATAATATCACGTTTTGGGCACATTTTGTTTTTTATCTCCAACATGCTCCAAGATGTCATTTGACGCCTGAATATCAAATATATGGTCAACAGAATTACCGGAACCAAAAGTGATAGAAAGTTCAAACATGGCTCAAAACGGCGTATAACGTCATAATATCACGTTTTGGGCACATTTTGTTTTTTATCTCCAACATGCTCCAAGATGTCATTTGGCGCCTGAATATCACAAATATGGTCAACAGAATTATCGGAACCGAAAGTGATAGAAAGTTCAAGCATGGCTCAAAACGGCGTATAACGGCAAAATATCACGTTTTGGGCACATTATGTTTTTTATCTCCAACATGCTCCAAGATGTCATTTGGCGCCTGAATATCACATATATGGTCAACAGAATTACCGGAACCGAAAGTGATAGAAAGTTCAAACATGGTTCAGAACGGCGTATAACGTCATAATATCACGTTGTCGGCACATTTTGTTTTTTATCTCCAACATGCTCCAAGATGTCATTTGGCGCCTGAATATCACAAATATGATCAACAGAATTACCGGAACCAAAAGTGATAGAAAGTTCAAACATGGCTCAGAACGGCGTATTACGTCATAATATCACGTTTTGGATACATTTTGTTTTTTATCTCCTATATGCTCCAAGATGTCATTTGACGCCTGAATATCACAAATATGGTCAACAGAATTACCGGAACAAAACGTGATAGAAAGTTCAAACATGGCTCAAAACGGCGTATAACGTCATAATATCACGTTTTGGGCACATTTTGTTTTTTATCTCCAACATGCTCCAAGATGTCATTTGGCGCCTGAATATCACAAATATGGTCAACAGAATTATCGGAACCGAAAGTGATAGAAACTTCAAGCATGGCTCAAAACGGCGTATAACGTCATAATATCACGTTTTGGGCACATTTTGTTTTTTATCTCCAACATGCTCCAAGATGTCATTTGACGCCTGAATATCAAATATATGGTCAACAGAATTACCGGAACCAAAAGTGATAGAAAGTTCAAACATGGCTCAAAACGGCGTATAACGTCATAATATCACGTTTTGGGCACATTTTGTTTTTTATCTCCAACATGCTCCAAGATGTCATTTGGCGCCTGAACATCACAAATATGATCAACAGAATTACCGGAACCAAAAGTGATAGAAAGTTCAAACATGGCTCAGAACGGCGTATTACGTCATAATATCACGTTTTGGATACATTTTGTTTTTTATCTCCTATATGCTCCAAGATGTCATTTGACGCCTGAATATCACAAATATGGTCAACAGAATTACCGGAACCAAAAGTGATAGAAAGTTCAAACATGGCTCAAAACGGCGTATAACGTCATAATATCACGTTGTCGGCACATTTTGTTTTTTATCTCCAACATGCTCCAAGATGTCATTTGGCGCCTGAATATCACAAATATGATCAACAGAATTACCGGAACCAAAAGTGATAGAAAGTTCAAACATGGCTCAGAACGGCGTATTACGTCATAATATCACGTTTTGGATACATTTTGTTTTTTATCTCCTATATGCTCCAAGATGTCATTTGACGCCTGAATATCACAAATATGGTCAACAGAATTACCGGAACAAAACGTGATAGAAAGTTCAAACATGGCTCAAAACGGCGTATAACGTCATAATATCACGTTTTGGGCACATTTTGTTTTTTATCTCCAACATGCTCCAAGATGTCATTTGGCGCCTGAATATCACAAATATGGTCAACAGAATTATCGGAACCGAAAGTGATAGAAACTTCAAGCATGGCTCAAAACGGCGTATAACGTCATAATATCACGTTTTGGGCACATTTTGTTTTTTATCTCCAACATGCTCCAAGATGTCATTTGACGCCTGAATATCAAATATATGGTCAACAGAATTACCGGAACCAAAAGTGATAGAAAGTTCAAACATGGCTCAAAACGGCGTATAACGTCATAATATCACGTTTTGGGCACATTTTGTTTTTTATCTCCAACATGCTCCAAGATGTCATTTGGCGCCTGAACATCACAAATATGATCAACAGAATTACCGGAACCAAAAGTGATAGAAAGTTCAAACATGGCTCAGAACGGCGTATTACGTCATAATATCACGTTTTGGATACATTTTGTTTTTTATCTCCTATATGCTCCAAGATGTCATTTGACGCCTGAATATCACAAATATGGTCAACAGAATTACCGGAACCAAAAGTGATAGAAAGTTCAAACATGGCTCAAAACGGCGTATAACGTCATAATATCACGTTTTGGGCACATTTTGTTTTTTATCTCCAACATGCTCCAAGATGTCATTTGGCGCCTGAACATCACAAATATGATCAACAGAATTACCGGAACCAAAAGTGATAGAAAGTTCAAACATGGCTCAGAACGGCGTATTACGTCATAATATCACGTTTTGGATACATTTTGTTTTTTATCTCCTATATGCTCCAAGATGTCATTTGACGCCTGAATATCACAAATATGGTCAACAGAATTACCGGAACAAAACGTGATAGAAAGTTCAAACATGGCTCAAAAGGGCGTATAACGTCATAATATCACGTTTTGGGCACATTTTGTTTTTTATCTCCAACATGCTCCAAGATGTCATTTGGCGCCTGAATATCACAAATATGATCAACAGAATTACCGGAACCAAAGGTGATAGAAAGTTCAAACATGGCTCAGAACGGCGTATAACGTCATAATATCACGTTTTGGGCATATTTTGTTTTTTATCTCCAACATGCTCCAAGATGTCATTTGACGCCTGAATATCACAAATACGGTCAACAGAATTACCGGAACCAAAAGTGATAGAAAGTTCAAACATGGCTCACAACGGCGTATAACGTCATAATATCACGTTTGGGCACATTTTGTTTTTTATCTCCAACATGCTCCAAGATGTCATTTGGCGCCTGAATATCACAAATATGATCAACAGAATTACCGGAGCCAAAAGTGATAGAAAGTTCAAACATGGCTCAGAACGGCGTATAACGTCATAATATCACGTTTTGGGCACATTTTGTTTTTTATCTCCAACATGCTCCAAGATGTCATTTGACGCCTGAATATCAAATATATGGTCAACAGAATTACCGGAACCAAAAGTGATAGAAAGTTCAAGCATGGCTCAAAACGGCGTATAACGTCATAATATCACGTTTTGGGCACATTTTGTTTTTTATCTCCAACATGCTCCAAGATGTCATTTGACGCCTGAATATCAAATATATGGTCAACAGAATTACCGGAACCAAAAGTGATAGAAAGTTCAAACATGGCTCAAAACGGCGTATAACGTCATAATATCACGTTTTGGGCACATTTTGTTTTTTATCTCCAACATGCTCCAAGATGTCATTTGGCGCCTGAATATCACAAATATGGTCAACAGAATTATCGGAACCGAAAGTGATAGAAAGTTCAAGCATGGCTCAAAACGGCGTATAACGGCAAAATATCACGTTTTGGGCACATTATGTTTTTTATCTCCAACATGCTCCAAGATGTCATTTGGCGCCTGAATATCACATATATGGTCAACAGAATTACCGGAATCAAAAGTGATAGAAAGTTCAAACATGGTTCAGAACGGCGTATAACGTCATAATATCACGTTGTGGGCACATTTTGTTTTTTATCTCCAACATGCTCCAAGATGTCATTTGACGCCTGAATATCACAAATACGGTCAACAGAATTACCGGAACCAAAAGTGATAGAAAGTTCAAACATGGCTCACAACGGCGTATAACGTCATAATATCACGTTTGGGCACATTTTGTTTTTTATCTCCAACATGCTCCAAGATGTCATTTGGCGCCTGAATATCACAAATATGATCAACAGAATTACCGGAGCCAAAAGTGATAGAAAGTTCAAACATGGCTCAGAACGGCGTATAACGTCATAATATCACGTTTTGGGCACATTTTGTTTTTTATCTCCAACATGCTCCAAGATGTCATTTGACGCCTGAATATCACAAATATGGTCAACAGAATTATCGGAACCGAAAGTGATAGAAAGTTCAAACATGGCTCAAAACGGCGTATAACGTCATAATATCACGTTTTGGGCACATTTTGTTTTTTATCTCCAACATGCTCCAAGATGTCATTTGGCGCCTGAATATCACATATATGGTCAACAGAATTACCGGAACCGAAAGTGATAGAAAGTTCAAACATGGCTCAAAACGGCGTATAACGTCATAATATCACGTTTTGGGCACATTTTGTTTTTTATCTCCAACATGCTCCAAGATGTCATTTGAGGCCTGAATATCACAAATATGGTCAACAGAATTACCGGAACCAAAAGTGATAGAAAGTTCAAACATGGCTCAGAACGACGTATAACGTCATAATATCACGTTTTGGGCACATTTTGTTTTTTATCTCCAACATGCTCCAAGATGTCATTTGGCGCCAGAATATCACAAATATGATCAACAGAATTACCGGAGCCAAAAGTGATAGAAAGTTCAAACATGGCTCAGAACGGCGTATAACGTCATAATATCACGTTTTGGACACATTTTGTTTTTTATCTCCAATATGCTCCAAGATGTCATTTGACGCCTGAATATCACAAATATGGTCAACAGAATTACCGGAACCGAAAGTGATAGAAAGTTCAAACATGGCTCAGAACGGCGTATAACGTCATAATAGCACGTTTTGGGCACATTTTGCTTTTTATCTCCAACATGCTCCAAGATGTCATTTGACGCCTGAATATCACAAATATGATCAACAGAATTACCGGAGCCAAAAGTGATAGAAAGTTCAAACATGGCTCAGAACGGCGTATAACGTCATAATATCACGTTTTGGGCACATTTTGTTTTTTATCTCCAACATGCTCCAAGATGTCATTTGACGCCTGAATATCACAAATATGGCCAACAGAATTACCGGAACCAAAAGTGATAGAAAGTTCAAACATGGCTCAGAACGGCGTATAACGTCATAATATCACGTTTTGGGCACATTTTGTTTTTTATCTCCAACATGCTCCAAGATGTCATTTGGCGCCAGAATATCACATATATGGTCAACAGAATTACCCGAACCAAAAGTGATAGAAAGTTCAAACATGGCTTAAAACGGCATCTAACGTCATAATATCACGTTTTGGGCACATTTTGTTTTTTATCTCCAACATGCTCCAAGATATCATTTGGCGCCTGAATATCACAAATATGATCAACAGAATTACCGGAACCAAAAGTGATAGAAAGTTCAAACATGGCTCAGAACGGCGTATAACGTCATAATATCACGTTTTGGGCACATTTTGTTTTTTATCTCCAACATGCTCCAAGATGTCATTTGGCGCCTGAACATCACAAATATGATCAACAGAATTACCGGAACCAAAAGTGATAGAAAGTTCAAACATGGCTCAGAACGGCGTATTACGTCATAATATCACGTTTTGGATACATTTTGTTTTTTATCTCCTATATGCTCCAAGATGTCATTTGACGCCTGAATATCACAAATATGGTCAACAGAATTACCGGAACCAAAAGTGATAGAAAGTTCATACATGGCTCAAAACGGCGTATAACGTCATAATATCACGTTTTGGGCACATTTTGTTTTTTATCTCCAACATGCTCCAAGATGTCATTTGGCGCCTGAATATCACAAATATGGTCAACAGAATTATCGGAACCGAAAGTGATAGAAAGTTCAAGCATGGCTCAAAACGGCGTATAACGTCATAATATCACGTTTTGGGCACATTTTGTTTTTTATCTCCAACATGCTCCAAGATGTCATTTGACGCCTGAATATCAAATATATGGTCAACAGAATTACCGGAACCAAAAGTGATAGAAAGTTCAAACATGGCTCAAAACGGCGTATAACGTCATAATATCACGTTTTGGGCACATTTTGTTTTTTATCTCCAACATGCTCCAAGATGTCATTTGGCGCCTGAATATCACAAATATGGTCAACAGAATTATCGGAAC
This sequence comes from Onthophagus taurus, assembly GCF_036711975.1. Classification (NCBI taxonomy): domain Eukaryota; kingdom Metazoa; phylum Arthropoda; class Insecta; order Coleoptera; family Scarabaeidae; genus Onthophagus; species Onthophagus taurus. The sequence goes on from NC_091969.1 coordinate 1,461,100, forward strand.
CGAAAGTGATAGAAAGTTCAAGCATGGCTCAAAACGGCGTATAACGGCAAAATATCACGTTTTGGGCACATTATGTTTTTTATCTCCAACATGCTCCAAGATGTCATTTGGCGCCTGAATATCACATATATGGTCAACAGAATTACCGGAACCGAAAGTGATAGAAAGTTCAAACATGGTTCAGAACGGCGTATAACGTCATAATATCACGTTGTGGGCACATTTTGTTTTTTATCTCCAACATGCTCCAAGATGTCATTTGGCGCCTGAATATCACAAATATGATCAACAGAATTACCGGAACCAAAAGTGATAGAAAGTTCAAACATGGCTCAGAACGGCGTATTACGTCATAATATCACGTTTTGGATACATTTTGTTTTTTATCTCCTATATGCTCCAAGATGTCATTTGACGCCTGAATATCACAAATATGGTCAACAGAATTACCGGAACAAAACGTGATAGAAAGTTCAAACATGGCTCAAAAGGGCGTATAACGTCATAATATCACGTTTTGGGCACATTTTGTTTTTTATCTCCAACATGCTCCAAGATGTCATTTGGCGCCTGAATATCACAAATATGATCAACAGAATTACCGAAACCAAAGGTGATAGAAAGTTCAAACATTGCTCAGAACGGCGTATAACGTCATAATATCACGTTTTGGGCACATTTTGTTTTTTATCTCCAACATGCTCCAAGATGTCATTTGACGCCTGAATATCACAAATACGGTCAACAGAATTACCGGAACCAAAAGTGATAGAAAGTTCAAACATGGCTCACAACGGCGTATAACGTCATAATATCACGTTTGGGCACATTTTGTTTTTTATCTCCAACATGCTCCAAGATGTCATTTGGCGCCTGAATATCACAAATATGATCAACAGAATTACCGGAGCCAAAAGTGATAGAAAGTTCAAACATGGCTCAGAACGGCGTATAACGTCATAATATCACGTTTTGGGCACATTTTGTTTTTTATCTCCAACATGCTCCAAGATGTCATTTGACGCCTGAATATCACAAATATGGTCAACAGAATTATCGGAACCGAAAGTGATAGAAAGTTCAAACATGGCTCAAAACGGCGTATAACGTCATAATATCACGTTTTGGGCACATTTTGTTTTTTATCTCCAACTTGCTCGATGTCATTTGGCGCCTGAATATCAAATACATGGTCAACAGAATTACCGGAACCAAAAGTGATAGAAAGTTCAAACATGGCTCAAAACGGCGTATAACGTCATAATATCACGTTTTGGGCACATTTTGTTTTTTACCTCCAACATGCTCCAAGATGTCATTTGAGGCCTGAATATCACAAATATGGTCAACAGAATTATCGGAACCGAAAGTGATAGAAAGTTCAAACATGGCTCAAAACGGCGTATAACGTCATAATATCACGTTTTGGGCACATTTTGTTTTTTATCTCCAACATGCTCCAAGATGTCATTTGGCGCCAGAATATCACATATATGGTCAACAGAATTACCGGAACCGAAAGTGATAGAAAGTTCAAATATGGCTCAGAACGGCGTATAACGTCATAATATCACGTTTTGGGCACATTTTGTTTTTTATCTCCAACATGCTCCAAAATGTCATTTGGCGCCTGAATATCACAAATATGATCAACAGAATTACCGGAGCCAAAAGTGATAGAAAGTTCAAACATGGCTCAGAACGGCGTGTAACGTCATAATATCACGTTTTGGGCACATTTTGTTTTTTATCTCCAACATGCTCCAAGATGTCATTTGACGCCTGAATATCACAAATATGGTCAACAGAATTATCGGAACCGAAAGTGATAGAAAGTTCAAACATGGCTCAAAACGGCGTATAACGTCATAATATCACGTTTTGGGCACATTTTGTTTTTTATCTCCAACTTGCTCCAAGATGTCATTTGGCGCCTGAATATCAAATATATGGTCAACAGAATTACCGGAACCAAAAGTGATAGAAAGTTCAAACATGGCTCAAAACGGCGTATAACGTCATAATATCACGTTTTGGGCACATTTTGTTTTTTATCTCCAACATGCTCCAAGATGTCATTTGAGGCCTGAATATCACAAATATGGTCAACAGAATTATCGGAACCGAAAGTGATAGAAAGTTCAAACATGGCTCAAAACGGCGTATAACGTCATAATATCACGTTTTGGACACATTTTGTTTTTTATCTCCAACATGCTCCAAGATGTCATTTGGCGCCTGAATATCACAAATATGGTCAACAGAATTATCGGAACCGAAAGTGATAGAAAGTTCAAACATGGCTCAAAACGGCGTATAACGTCATAATATCACGTTTCGGGCACATTTTGTTTTTTATCTCCAACATGCTCCAAGATGTCATTTGGCGCCTGAATAACAAATATATGGTCAACAGAATTACCGGAACCAAAAGTGATAGAAAGTTCAAACATGGCTCAAAACGGCGTATAACGTCATAATATCACGTTTTGGGCACATTTTGTTTTTTATCTCCAACATGCTCCAAGATGTCATTTGAGGCCTGAATATCACAAATATGGTCAACAGAATTATCGGAACGGAAAGTGATAGAAAGTTCAAACATGGCTCAAAACGGCGTATAACGTCATAATATCACGTTTTGGGCACATTTTGTTTTTTATCTCCAACATGCTCCAAGATGTCATTTGGCGCCAGAATATCACATATATGGTCAACAGAATTACCAGAACCAAAAGTGATAGAAAGTTCAAACATGGCTTAAAACGGCATCTAACGTCACAATATCACGTTTTGGGCACATTTTGTTTTTTATCTCCAACATGCTCCAAGATGTCATTTGGCGCCTGAATATCACATATATGGTCAACAGAATTACCGGAACCGAAAGTGATAGAAAGTTCAAATATGGCTCAGAACGGCGTATAACGTCATAATATCACGTTTTGGGCACATTTTGTTTTTTATCTCCAACATGCTCCAAAATGTCATTTGGCGCCTGAATATCACAAATATGATCAACAGAATTACCGGAGCCAAAAGTGATAGAAAGTTCAAACATGTCTCAGAACGGCGTGTAACGTCATAATATCACGTTTTGGGCACATTTTGTTTTTTATCTCCAACATGCTCCAAGATGTCATTTGACGCCTGAATATCACAAATATGGTCAACAGAATTATCGGAACGGAAAGTGATAGAAAGTTCAAACATGGCTCAAAACGGCGTATAACGTCATAATATCACGTTTTGGGCACATTTTGTTTTTTATCTCCAACATGCTCCAAGATGTCATTTGGCGCCAGAATATCACATATATGGTCAACAGAATTACCAGAACCAAAAGTGATAGAAAGTTCAAACATGGCTTAAAACGGCATCTAACGTCACAATATCACGTTTTGGGCACATTTTGTTTTTTATCTCCAACATGCTCCAAGATGTCATTTGGCGCCTGAATATCACATATATGGTCAACAGAATTACCGGAACCGAAAGTGATAGAAAGTTCAAATATGGCTCAGAACGGCGTATAACGTCATAATATCACGTTTTGGGCACATTTTGTTTTTTATCTCCAACATGCTCCAAAATGTCATTTGGCGCCTGAATATCACAAATATGATCAACAGAATTACCGGAGCCAAAAGTGATAGAAAGTTCAAACATGTCTCAGAACGGCGTGTAACGTCATAATATCACGTTTTGGGCACATTTTGTTTTTTATCTCCAACATGCTCCAAGATGTCATTTGACGCCTGAATATCACAAATATGGTCAACAGAATTATCGGAACGGAAAGTGATAGAAAGTTCAAACATGGCTCAAAACGGCGTATAACGTCATAATATCACGTTTTGGGCACATTTTGTTTTTTATCTCCAACATGCTCCAAGATGTCATTTGGCGCCAGAATATCACATATATGGTCAACAGAATTACCAGAACCAAAAGTGATAGAAAGTTCAAACATGGCTTAAAACGGCATCTAACGTCACAATATCACGTTTTGGGCACATTTTGTTTTTTATCTCCAACATGCTCCAAGATGTCATTTGGCGCCTGAATATCACATATATGGTCAACAGAATTACCGGAACCGAAAGTGATAGAAAGTTCAAATATGGCTCAGAACGGCGTATAACGTCATAATATCACGTTTTGGGCACATTTTGTTTTTTATCTCCAACATGCTCCAAAATGTCATTTGGCGCCTGAATATCACAAATATGATCAACAGAATTACCGGAGCCAAAAGTGATAGAAAGTTCAAACATGTCTCAGAACGGCGTGTAACGTCATAATATCACGTTTTGGGCACATTTTGTTTTTTATCTCCAACATGCTCCAAGATGTCATTTGACGCCTGAATATCACAAATATGGTCAACAGAATTATCGGAACCGAAAGTGATAGAAAGTTCAAACATGGCTCAGAGCGGCGTATAACGTCATAATATCACGTTTTGGGCACATTTTGTTTTTTATCTCCAACATGCTCCAAGATGTCATTTGGCGCCAGAATATCACATATATGGTCAACAGAATTACCAGAACCAAAAGTGATAGAAAGTTCAAACATGGCTTAAAACGGCATCTAACGTCACAATATCACGTTTTGGGCACATTTTGTTTTTTATCTCCAACATGCTCCAAGATGTCATTTGGCGCCTGAATATCACATATATGGTCAACAGAATTACCGGAACCGAAAGTGATAGAAAGTTCAAATATGGCTCAGAACGGCGTATAACGTCATAATATCACGTTTTGGGCACATTTTGTTTTTTATCTCCAACATGCTCCAAAATGTCATTTGGCGCCTGAATATCACAAATATGATCAACAGAATTACCGGAGCCAAAAGTGATAGAAAGTTCAAACATGTCTCAGAACGGCGTGTAACGTCATAATATCACGTTTTGGGCACATTTTGTTTTTTATCTCCAACATGCTCCAAGATGTCATTTGACGCCTGAATATCACAAATATGGTCAACAGAATTATCGGAACCGAAAGTGATAGAAAGTTCAAACATGGCTCAGAGCGGCGTATAACGTCATAATATCACGTTTTGGGCACATTTTGTTTTTTATCTCCAACATGCTCCAAGATGTCATTTGGCGCCAGAATATCACATATATGGTCAACAGAATTACCAGAACCAAAAGTGATAGAAAGTTCAAACATGGCTTAAAACGGCATCTAACGTCACAATATCACGTTTTGGGCACATTTTGTTTTTTATCTCCAACATGCTCCAAGATGTCATTTGGCGCCTGAATATCACATATATGGTCAACAGAATTACCGGAACCGAAAGTGATAGAAAGTTCAAATATGGCTCAGAACGGCGTATAACGTCATAATATCACGTTTTGGGCACATTTTGTTTTTTATCTCCAACATGCTCCAAAATGTCATTTGGCGCCTGAATATCACAAATATGATCAACAGAATTACCGGAGCCAAAAGTGATAGAAAGTTCAAACATGTCTCAGAACGGCGTGTAACGTCATAATATCACGTTTTGGGCACATTTTGTTTTTTATCTCCAACATGCTCCAAGATGTCATTTGACGCCTGAATATCACAAATATGGTCAACAGAATTATCGGAACCGAAAGTGATAGAAAGTTCAAACATGGCTCAGAGCGGCGTATAACGTCATAATATCACGTTTTGGGCACATTTTGTTTTTTATCTCCAACTTGCTCCAAGATGTCATTTGGCGCCTGAATATCACATATATGGTCAACAGAATTACCGGAACCGAAAGTGATAGAAAGTTCAAACATGGCTCAGAACGGCGTATAACGTCATAATATCACGTTTTGGGCACATTTTGTTTTTTATCTCCAACATGCTCCAAGATGTCATTTGGTGCCTGAATATCACAAATATGATCAACAGAATTACCGGAACCAAAAGTGATAGAAAGTTCAAACATGGCTCAGAACGGCGTATAACGTCATAATATCACGTTTTGGGCACATTTTGTTTTTTATCTCCAACATGCTCCAAGATGTCATTTGGCGACAGAATATCACATATATGGTCAACAGAATTACCAGAACCAAAAGTGATAGAAAGTTCAAACATGGCTTAAAACGGCATCTAACGTCACAATATCACGTTTTGGGCACATTTTGTTTTTTATCTCCAACATGCTCCAAGATGTCATTTGGCGCCTGAATATCACATATATGGTCAACAGAATTACCGGAACCGAAAGTGATAGAAAGTTCAAATATGGCTCAGAACGGCGTATAACGTCATAATATCACGTTTTGGGCACATTTTGTTTTTTATCTCCAACATGCTCCAAAATGTCATTTGGCGCCTGAATATCACAAATATGATCAACAGAATTACCGGAGCCAAAAGTGATAGAAAGTTCAAACATGGCTCAGAACGGCGTGTAACGTCATAATATCACGTTTTGGGCACATTTTGTTTTTTATCTCCAACATGCTCCAAGATGTCATTTGACGCCTGAATATCACAAATATGGTCAACAGAATTATCGGAACCGAAAGTGATAGAAAGTTCAAACATGGCTCAGAGCGGCGTATAACGTCATAATATCACGTTTTGGGCACATTTTGTTTTTTATCTCCAACTTGCTCCAAGATGTCATTTGGCGCCTGAATATCACATATATGGTCAACAGAATTACCGGAACCGAAAGTGATAGAAAGTTCAAACATGGCTCAGAACGGCGTATAACGTCATAATATCACGTTTTGGGCACATTTTGTTTTTTATCTCCAACATGCTCCAAGATGTCATTTGGTGCCTGAATATCACAAATATGATCAACAGAATTACCGGAACCAAAAGTGATAGAAAGTTCAAACATGGCTCAGAACGGCGTATAACGTCATAATATCACGTTTTGGGCACATTTTGTTTTTTATCTCCAACATGCTCCAAGATGTCATTTGGCGCCTGAATATCACAAATACGGTCAACAGAATTATCGGAACCGAAAGTGATAGAAAGTTCAAGCATGGCTCAAAACGGCGTATAACGGCAAAATATCACGTTTTGGGCACATTTTGTTTTTTATCTCCAACATGCTCCAAGATGTCATTTGGCGCCTGAATATCACATATATGGTCAACAGAATTACCGGAACCGAAAGTGATAGAAAGTTCAAACATGGTTCAGAACGGCGTATAACGTCATAATATCACGTTTTGGGCACATTTTGTTTTTTATCTCCAACATGCTCCAAGATGTCATTTGGCGCCTGAATATCACAAATATGATCAACAGAATTACCGGAACCAAAAGTGATAGAAAGTTCAAACATGCTCAGAACGGCGTATAACGTCATAATATCACGTTTTGGGCACATTTTGTTTTTTATCTCCAACATGCTCCAAGATGTCATTTGGCGCCTGAATATCACAAATATGATCAACAGAATTACCGGAACCAAAAGTGATAGAAAGTTCAAACATGGCTCAGAACGGTGTATAACGTCATAATATCACGTTTTGGGCACATTTTGTTTTTTATCTCCAACATGCTCCAAGATGTCATTTGACGCCTGAATATCACAAATATGGTCAACAGAATTACCGGAACCGAAAGTGATAGAAAGTTCAAACATGGCTCAGAACGGCGTATAACGTCATAATATCACGTTTTGGGCACATTTTGTTTTTTATCTCCAACATGCTCCAAGATGTCATTTGGCGCCTGAATATCACAAATATGATCAACAGAATTACCGGAACCAAAAGTGATAGAAAGTTCAAGCATGGCTCAAAACGGCGTATAACGTCATAATATCACGTTTTGGGCACATTTTGTTTTTTATCTCCAACATGCTCCAAGATGTCATTTGGCGCCTGAATATCACAAATATGATCAACAGAATTACCGGAACCAAAAGTGATAGAAAGTTCAAACATGGCTCAGAACGGCGTATAACGTCATAATATCACGTTTTGGGCACATTTTGTTTTTTATCTCCAACATGCTCCAAGATGTCATTTGACGCCTGAATATCACAAATATGGTCAACAGAATTACCGGAACCGAAAGTGATAGAAAGTTCAAACATGGCTCAGAACGGCGTATAACGTCATAATATCACGTTTTGGGCACATTTTGTTTTTTATCTCCAACATGCTCCAAGATGTCATTTGACGCCTGAATATCACAAATATGGTCAACAGAATTATCGGAACCGAAAGTGATAGAAAGTTCAAGCATGGCTCAAAACGGCGTATAACGGCAAAATATCACGTTTTGGGCACATTTTGTTTTTTATCTCCAACATGCTCCAAGATGTCATTTGGCGCCTGAATATCACATATATGGTCAACAGAATTACCGGAACCGAAAGTGATAGAAAGTTCAAACATGGTTCAGAACGGCGTATAACGTCATAATATCACGTTTTGGGCACATTTTGTTTTTTATCTCCAACATGCTCCAAGATGTCATTTGGCGCCTGAATATCACAAATATGATCAACAGAATTACCGGAACCAAAAGTGATAGAAAGTTCAAACATGCTCAGAACGGCGTATAACGTCATAATATCACGTTTTGGGCACATTTTGTTTTTTATCTCCAACATGCTCCAAGATGTCATTTGGCGCCTGAATATCACAAATATGATCAACAGAATTACCGGAACCAAAAGTGATAGAAAGTTCAAACATGGCTCAGAACGGCGTATAACGTCATAATATCACGTTTTGGGCACATTTTGTTTTTTATCTCCAACATGCTCCAAGATGTCATTTGACGCCTGAATATCACAAATATGGTCAACAGAATTACCGGAACCGAAAGTGATAGAAAGTTCAAACATGGCTCAGAACGGCGTATAACGTCATAATATCACGTTTTGGTCACATTTTGTTTTTTATCTCCAACATGCTCCAAGATGTCATTTGACGCCTGAATATCACAAATATGGTCAACAGAATTATCGGAACCGAAAGTGATAGAAAGTTCAAACATGGCTCATAACGGCGTATAACGTCATAATATCACGTTTTGGGCACATTTTGTTTTTTATCTCCAACTTGCTCCAAGATGTCATTTGGCGCCTGAATATCAAATATATGGTCAACAGAATTACCGGAACCAAAAGTGATAGAAAGTTCAAACATGGCTCAAAACGGCGTATAACGTCATAATATCACGTTTTGGGCACATTTTGTTTTTTATCTCCAACATGCTCCAAGATGTCATTTGAGGCCTGAATATCACAAATATGGTCAACAGAATTATCGGAACCGAAAGTGATAGAAAGTTCAAACATGGCTCATAACGGCGTATAACGTCATAATATCACGTTTTGGGCACATTTTGTTTTTTATCTCCAACTTGCTCCAAGATGTCATTTGGCGCCTGAATATCAAATATATGGTCAACAGAATTACCGGAACCAAAAGTGATAGAAAGTTCAAACATGGCTCAAAACGGCGTATAACGTCATAATATCACGTTTTGGGCACATTTTGTTTTTTATCTCCAACATGCTCCAAGATGTCATTTGAGGCCTGAATATCACAAATATGGTCAACAGAATTATCGGAAACGAAAGTGATAGAAAGTTCAAACATGGCTCAAAACGGCGTATAACGTCATAACATCACGTTTTGGGCACATTTTGTTTTTTATCTCCAACATGCTCCAAGATGTCATTTGGCGCCTGAATATCACAAATATGGTCAACAGAATTATCGGAACCGAAAGTGATAGAAAGTTCAAACATGGCTCAAAACGGCGTATAACGTCATAACATCACGTTTTGGGCACATTTTGTTTTTTATCTCCAACATGCTCCAAGATGTCATTTGAGGCCTCAATATCACAAATATGGTCAACAGAATTATCGGAACCGAAAGTGATAGAAAGTTCAAACATGGCTCAAAACGGCGTATAACGTCATAATATCACGTTTTGGGCACATTTTGTTTTTTATCTCCAACATGCTCCAAGATGTCATTTGACGCCTGAATATCAAAAATATATGGTCAACAGAATTACCGGAACCAAAAGTGATAGAAAGTTCAAACATGGCTCAAAACGGCGTATAACGTCATAATATCACGTTTTGGGCACATTTTGTTTTTTATCTCCAACATGCTCCAAGATGTCATTTGACGCCTGAATATCAAATATATGGTCAACAGAATTACCGGAACCGAAAGTGATAGAAAGTTCAAGCATGGCTCAAAACGGCGTATAACGGCAAAATATCACGTTTTGGGCACATTTTGTTTTTTATCTCCAACATGCTCCAAGATGTCATTTGGCGCCTGAATATCACAAATATGGTCAACAGAATTATCGGAACCGAAAGTGATAGAAAGTTCAAACATGGCTCAAAACGGCGTATAACGTCATAACATCACGTTTTGGGCACATTTTGTTTTTTATCTCCAACATGCTCCAAGATGTCATTTGAGGCCTGAATATCACAAATATGGTCAACAGAATTATCGGAACCGAAAGTGATAGAAAGTTCAAACATGGCTCAAAACGGCGTATAACGTCATAATATCACGTTTTGGGCACATTTTGTTTTTTATCTCCAACATGCTCCAAGATGTCATTTGACGCCTGAATATCAAAAATATATGGTCAACAGAATTACCGGAACCAAAAGTGATAGAAAGTTCAAACATGGCTCAAAACGGCGTATAACGTCATAATATCACGTTTTGGGCACATTTTGTTTTTTATCTCCAACATGCTCCAAGATGTCATTTGACGCCTGAATATCAAATATATGGTCAACAGAATTACCGGAACCGAAAGTGATAGAAAGTTCAAGCATGGCTCAAAACGGCGTATAACGGCAAAATATCACGTTTTGGGCACATTTTGTTTTTTATCTCCAACATGCTCCAAGATGTCATTTGGCGCCAGAATATCACATATATGGTCAACAGAATTACCGGAACCAAAAGTGATAGAAAGTTCAAACATGGCTCAAAACGGCGTATAACGTCATAATATCACGTTTTGGGCACATTTTGTTTTTTATCTCCAACATGCTCCAAGATGTCATTTGAGGCCTGAATATCACAAATATGGTCAACAGAATTATCGGAAACGAAAGTGATAGAAAGTTCAAACATGGCTCAAAACGGCGTATAACGTCATAACATCACGTTTTGGGCACATTTTGTTTTTTATCTCCAACATGCTCCAAGATGTCATTTGGCGCCTGAATATCACAAATATGGTCAACAGAATTATCGGAACCGAAAGTGATAGAAAGTTCAAACATGGCTCAAAACGGCGTATAACGTCATAACATCACGTTTTGGGCACATTTTGTTTTTTATCTCCAACATGCTCCAAGATGTCATTTGAGGCCTGAATATCACAAATATGGTCAACAGAATTATCGGAACCGAAAGTGATAGAAAGTTCAAACATGGCTCAAAACGGCGTATAACGTCATAATATCACGTTTTGGGCACATTTTGTTTTTTATCTCCAACATGCTCCAAGATGTCATTTGACGCCTGAATATCAAAAATATATGGTCAACAGAATTACCGGAACCAAAAGTGATAGAAAGTTCAAACATGGCTCAAAACGGCGTATAACGTCATAATATCACGTTTTGGGCACATTTTGTTTTTTATCTCCAACATGCTCCAAGATGTCATTTGACGCCTGAATATCAAATATATGGTCAACAGAATTACCGGAACCGAAAGTGATAGAAAGTTCAAGCATGGCTCAAAACGGCGTATAACGGCAAAATATCACGTTTTGGGCACATTTTGTTTTTTATCTCCAACATGCTCCAAGATGTCATTTGGCGCCAGAATATCACATATATGGTCAACAGAATTACCCGAACCAAAAGTGATAGAAAGTTCAAACATGGCTTAAAACGGCATCTAACGTCATAATATCACGTTTTGGGCACATTTTGTTTTTTGTCTCCAACATGCTCCAAGATGTCATTTGGCGCCTGAATATCACAAATATGGTCAACAGAATTATCGGAACCGAAAGTGATAGAAAGTTCAAACATGGCTCAGAACGGCGTATAACGTCATAATATCACGTTTTGGACACATTTTGTTTTTTATCTCCAATATGCTCCAAGATGTCATTTGACGCCTGAATATCACAAATATGGTCAACAGAATTACCGGAACCGAAAGTGATAGAAAGTTCAAACATGGCTCAGAACGGCGTATAACGTCATAATAGCACGTTTTGGGCACATTTTGCTTTTTATCTCCAACATGCTCCAAGATGTCATTTGGCGCCTGAATATCACAAATATGATCAACAGAATTACCGGAACCGAAAGTGATAGAAAGTTCAAACATGGCTCAGAACGGCGTATAACGTCATAATATCACGTTTTGGGCACATTTTGTTTTTTATCTCCAACATGCTCCAAGATGTCATTTGACGCCTGAATATCACAAATATGATCAACAGAATTACCGGAGCCAAAAGTGATAGAAAGTTCAAACATGGCTCAGAACGGCGTATAACGTCATAATATCACGTTTTGGGCACATTTTGTTTTTTATCTCCAACATGCTCCAAGATGTCATTTGACGCCTGAATATCACAAATATGGTCAGCAGAATTATCGGAACCAAAAGTAATAGAAAGTTCAAACATGGCTCAGAACGACGTATAACGTCATAATATCACGTTTTGGGCATATTTTGTTTTTTATCTCCAACATGCTCCAAGATGTCATTTGAGGCCTGAATATCACAAATATGGTCAACAGAATTACCGGAACCAAAAGTGATAGAAAGTTCAAACATGCCTCAAAAGGGCGTATAACGTCATAATATCACGTTTTGGGCACATTTTGTTTTTTATCTCCAACATGCTCCAAGATGTCATTTGGCGCCAGAATATCACATATATGGTCAACAGAATTACCCGAACCAAAAGTGATAGAAAGTTCAAACATGGCTCAGAACGGCGTATAACGTCATAATATCACGTTTTGGGCACATTGTGTTTTTTATCTCCAACATGCTCCAAGATGTCATTTGACGCCTGAATATCACATATATGGTCAACAGAATTACCCGAACCAAAAGTGATAGAAAGTTCAAACATGGCTTAAAACGGCATGTAACGTCATAATATCACGTTTTGGGCACATTTTGTTTTTTATCTCCAACTTGCTCGATGTCATTTGGCGCCTGAATATCAAATACATGGTCAACAGAATTACCGGAACCAAAAGTGATAGAAAGTTCAAACATGGCTCAAAACGGCGTATAACGTCATAATATCACGTTTTGGGCACATTTTGTTTTTTATCTCCAACATGCTCCAAGATGTCATTTGGCGCCAGAATATCACATATATGGTCAACAGAATTACCAGAACCAAAAGTGATAGAAAGTTCAAACATGGCTCAAAACGGCGTATAACGTCATAATATCACGTTTTGGGCACATTTTGTTTTTTATCTCCAACATGCTCCAAGATGTCATTTGGCGCCAGAATATCACATATATGGTCAACAGAATTACCAGAACCAAAAGTGATAGAAAGTTCAAACATGGCTTAAAACGGCATCTAACGTCACAATATCACGTTTTGGGCACATTTTGTTTTTTATCTCCAACATGCTCCAAGATGTCATTTGGCGCCTGAATATCACATATATGGTCAACAGAATTACCGGAACCGAAAGTGATAGAAAGTTCAAATATGGCTCAGAACGGCGTATAACGTCATAATATCACGTTTTGGGCACATTTTGTTTTTTATCTCCAACATGCTCCAAAATGTCATTTGGCGCCTGAATATCACAAATATGATCAACAGAATTACCGGAGCCAAAAGTGATAGAAAGTTCAAACATGGCTCAGAACGGCGTGTAACGTCATAATATCACGTTTTGGGCACATTTTGTTTTTTATCTCCAACATGCTCCAAGATGTCATTTGACGCCTGAATATCACAAATATGGTCAACAGAATTATCGGAACCGAAAGTGATAGAAAGTTCAAACATGGCTCAAAACGGCGTATAACGTCATAATATCACGTTTTGGGCACATTTTGTTTTTTATCTCCAACTTGCTCCAAGATGTCATTTGGCGCCTGAATATCAAATATATGGTCAACAGAATTACCGGAACCAAAAGTGATAGAAAGTTCAAACATGGCTCAAAACGGCGTATAACGTCATAATATCACGTTTTGGGCACATTTTGTTTTTTATCTCCAACTTGCTCCAAGATGTCATTTGGCGCCTGAATATCAAATATATGGTCAACAGAATTACCGGAACCAAAAGTGATAGAAAGTTCAAACATGGCTCAAAACGGCGTATAACGTCATAATATCACGTTTTGGGCACATTTTGTTTTTTATCTCCAACTTGCTCCAAGATGTCATTTGGCGCTTGAATATCAAATATATGGTCAACAGAATTACCGGAACCAAAAGTGATAGAAAGTTCAAACATGGCTCAGAACGGCGTATAACGTCATAATATCACGTTTTGGGCACATTTTGTTTTTTATCTCCAACATGCTCCAAGATGTCATTTGGCGCCAGAATATCACATATATGGTCAACAGAATTACCCGAACCAAAAGTGATAGAAAGTTCAAACATGGCTTAAAACGGCATCTAACGTCATAATATCACGTTTTGGGCACATTTTGTTTTTTATCTCCAACTTGCTCCAAGATGTCATTTGGCGCCTGAATATCAAATATATGGTCAACAGAATTACCGGAACCAAAAGTGATAGAAAGTTCAAGCATGGCTCAAAACGGCGTGTAACGTCATAATATCACGTTTTGGGCACATTTTGTTTTTTATCTCCAACATGCTCCAAGATGTCATTTGAGGCCTGAATATCACAAATATTGTCAACAGAATTACCGGAACCAAAAGTGATAGAAAGTTCAAGCATGGCTCAAAACGGCGTGTAACGTCATAATATCACGTTTTGGGCACATTTTGTTTTTTATCTCCAACATGCTCCAACATGTCATTTGACGCCTGAATATCACAAATATGGTCAACAGAGTTACCGGAACCCAAAGTGATAGAAAGTTCAAACATGGCTCAGAACGGCGTATAACGTCATAATATCACGTTTTGGGCACATTTTGTTTTAATCTCCAACATGCTCCAAGATGTCATTTGGCGCCAGAATATCACAAATATGGTCAACAGAATTATCGGAACCGAAAGTGATAGAAAGTTCAAACATGGCTCAGAACGGCGTATAACGTCATAATATCACGTTTTGGACACATTTTGTTTTTTATCTCCAATATGCTCCAAGATGTCATTTGACGCCTGAATATCACAAATATGGTCAACAGAATTACCGGAACCGAAAGTGATAGAAAGTTCAAACATGGCTCAGAACGGCGTATAACGTCATAATATCACGTTTTGGGCACATTTTGTTTTTTATCTCCAACATGCTCCAAGATGTCATTTGGCGCCAGAATATCACATATATGGTCAACAGAATTACCCGAACCAAAAGTGATAGAAAGTTCAAACATGGCTTAAAACGGCATCTAACGTCATAATATCACGTTTTGGGCACATTTTGTTTTTTATCTCCAACATGCTCCAAGATGTCATTTGGCGCCAGAATATCACATATATGGTCAACAGAATTACCCGAACCAAAAGTGATGGAAAGTTCAAACATGGCTTAAAACGGCATCTAACGTCATAATATCACGTTTTGGGCACATTTTGTTTTTTATCTCCAACATGCTCCAAGATGTCATTTGGCGCCTGAATATCACAAATATGATCAACAGAATTACCGGAGCCAAAAGTGATAGAAAGTTCAAACATGGCTCAGAACGGCGTATAACGTCATAATATCACGTTTTGGACACATTTTGTTTTTTATCTCCAATATGCTCCAAGATGTCATTTGACGCCTGAATATCACAAATATGGTCAACAGAATTACCGGAACCGAAAGTGATAGAAAGTTCAAACATGGCTCAGAACGGCGTATAACGTCATAATATCACGTTTTGGGCACATTTTGTTTTTTATCTCCAACATGCTCCAAGATGTCATTTGGCGCCTGAATATCACAAATATGATCAACAGAATTACCGGAGCCAAAAGTGATAGAAAGTTCAAACATGGCTCAGAACGGCGTATAACGTCATAATATCACGTTTTGGGCACATTTTGTTTTTTATCTCCAACATGCTCCAAGATGTCATTTGACGCCTGAATATGACAAATATGGTCAACAGAATTACCGGAACCAAAAGTGATAGAAAGGTCAAACATGGCTCAGAACGGCGTATAACGTCATAATATCACGTTTTGGGCACATTTTGTTTTTTATCTCCAACATGCTCCAAGATGTCATTTGACGCCTGAATATCACAAATATGGTCAACAGAATTATCGGAACCGAAAGTGATAGAAATTCAAACATGGCTCAAAACGGCGTATAACGTCATAATATCACGTTTTGGGCACATTTTGTTTTTTATCTACAACTTGCTCCAAGATGTCATTTGGCGCCTGAATATCAAATATATGGTCAACAGAATTACCGGAACCAAAAGTGATAGAAAGTTCAAACATGGCTCAAAACGGCGTATAACGTCATAATATCACGTTTTGGGCACATTTTGTTTTTTATCTCCAACATGCTCCAAGATGTCATTTGAGGCCTGAATATCACAAATATGGTCAACAGAATTATCGGAAACGAAAGTGATAGAAAGTTCAAACATGGCTCAAAACGGCGTATAACGTCATAACATCACGTTTTGGGCACATTTTGTTTTTTATCTCCAACATGCTCCAAGATGTCATTTGGCGCCTGAATATCACAAATATGGTCAACAGAATTACCGGAACCGAAAGTGATAGAAAGTTCAAACATGGCTCAGAACGGCGTATAACGTCATAATATCACGTTTTGGGCACATTTTGTTTTTTATCTCCAACATGCTCCAAGATGTCATTTGGCGCCTGAATATCACAAATATGGTCAACAGAATTACCGGAACCGAAAGTGATAGAAAGTTCAAACATGGCTCAAAACGGCGTATAACGTCATAATATCACGTTTTGGGCACATTTTGTTTTTTATCTCCAACTTGCTCCAAGATGTCATTTGGCGCTTGAATATCAAATATATGGTCAACAGAATTACCGGAA
Source organism: Onthophagus taurus (assembly GCF_036711975.1). NCBI lineage: Eukaryota > Metazoa > Arthropoda > Insecta > Coleoptera > Scarabaeidae > Onthophagus > Onthophagus taurus. The sequence goes on from NC_091969.1 coordinate 1,478,270, forward strand.
CCAAAAGTGATAGAAAGTTCAAACATGGCTCAGAACGGCGTATAACGTCATAATATCACGTTTTGGGCACATTTTGTTTTTTATCTCCAACATGCTCCAAGATGTCATTTGGCGCCAGAATATCACATATATGGTCAACAGAATTACCCGAACCAAAAGTGATAGAAAGTTCAAACATGGCTTAAAACGGCATCTAACGTCATAATATCACGTTTTGGGCACATTTTGTTTTTTATCTCCAACTTGCTCCAAGATGTCATTTGACGCCTGAATATCACAAATATGGTCAACAGAATTACCGGAACCGAAAGTGATAGAAAGTTCAAACATGGCTCAGAACGGCGTATAACGTCATAATATCACGTTTTGGGCACATTTTGTTTTTTATCTCCAACATGCTCCAAGATGTCATTTGGCGCCAGAATATCACATATATGGTCAACAGAATTACCCGAACCAAAAGTGATAGAAAGTTCAAACATGGCTTAAAACGGCATCTAACGTCATAATATCACGTTTTGGGCACATTTTGTTTTTTATCTCCAACATGCTCCAAGATGTCATTTGGCGCCAGAATATCACATATATGGTCAACAGAATTACCCGAACCAAAAGTGATGGAAAGTTCAAACATGGCTTAAAACGGCATCTAACGTCATAATATCACGTTTTGGGCACATTTTGTTTTTTATCTCCAACATGCTCCAAGATGTCATTTGGCGCCTGAATATCACAAATATGATCAACAGAATTACCGGAGCCAAAAGTGATAGAAAGTTCAAACATGGCTCAGAACGGCGTATAACGTCATAATATCACGTTTTGGATACATTTTGTTTTTTATCTCCAATATGCTCCAAGATGTCATTTGACGCCTGAATATCACAAATATGGTCAACAGAATTACCGGAACCGAAAGTGATAGAAAGTTCAAACATGGCTCAGAACGGCGTATAACGTCATAATATCACGTTTTGGGCACATTTTGTTTTTTATCTCCAACATGCTCCAAGATGTCATTTGGCGCCTGAATATCACAAATATGATCAACAGAATTACCGGAGCCAAAAGTGATAGAAAGTTCAAACATGGCTCAGAACGGCGTATAACGTCATAATATCACGTTTTGGGCACATTTTGTTTTTTATCTCCAACATGCTCCAAGATGTCATTTGACGCCTGAATATGACAAATATGGTCAACAGAATTACCGGAACCAAAAGTGATAGAAAGGTCAAACATGGCTCAGAACGGCGTATAACGTCATAATATCACGTTTTGGGCACATTTTGTTTTTTATCTCCAACATGCTCCAAGATGTCATTTGACGCCTGAATATCACAAATATGGTCAACAGAATTATCGGAACCGAAAGTGATAGAAATTCAAACATGGCTCAAAACGGCGTATAACGTCATAATATCACGTTTTGGGCACATTTTGTTTTTTATCTACAACTTGCTCCAAGATGTCATTTGGCGCCTGAATATCAAATATATGGTCAACAGAATTACCGGAACCAAAAGTGATAGAAAGTTCAAACATGGCTCAAAACGGCGTATAACGTCATAATATCACGTTTTGGGCACATTTTGTTTTTTATCTCCAACATGCTCCAAGATGTCATTTGAGGCCTGAATATCACAAATATGGTCAACAGAATTATCGGAAACGAAAGTGATAGAAAGTTCAAACATGGCTCAAAACGGCGTATAACGTCATAACATCACGTTTTGGGCACATTTTGTTTTTTATCTCCAACATGCTCCAAGATGTCATTTGGCGCCTGAATATCACAAATATGGTCAACAGAATTATCGGAACCGAAAGTGATAGAAAGTTCAAACATGGCTCAGAACGGCGTATAACGTCATAATATCACGTTTTGGGCACATTTTGTTTTTTATCTCCAACATGCTCCAAGATGTCATTTGACGCCTGAATATCACATATATGGTCAACAGAATTACCGGAACCGAAAGTGATAGAAAGTTCAAACATGGCTCAGAACGGCGTATAACGTCATAATATCACGTTTTGGGCACATTTTGTTTTTTATCTCTAACATGCTCCAAGATGTCATTTGGCGCCTGAATATCACAAATATGATCAACAGAATTACCGGAGCCAAAAGTGATAGAAAGTTCAAACATGGCTCAGAACGGCGTATAACGTCATAATATCACGTTTTGGGCACATTTTGTTTTTTATCTCCAACATGCTCCAAGATGTCATTTGACGCCTGAATATCACAAATATGGTCAACAGAATTATCGGAACCGAAAGTGATAGAAAGTTCAAACATGGCTCAAAACGGCGTATAACGTCATAATATCACGTTTTGGGCACATTTTGTTTTTTATCTCCAACTTGCTCCAAGATGTCATTTGGCGCTTGAATATCAAATATATGGTCAACAGAATTACCGGAACCAAAAGTGATAGAAAGTTCAAACATGGCTCAGAACGGCGTATAACGTCATAATATCACGTTTTGGGCACATTTTGTTTTTTATCTCCAACATGCTCCAAGATGTCATTTGGCGCCAGAATATCACATATATGGTCAACAGAATTACCCGAACCAAAAGTGATAGAAAGTTCAAACATGGCTTAAAACGGCATCTAACGTCATAATATCACGTTTTGGGCACATTTTGTTTTTTATCTCCAACTTGCTCCAAGATGTCATTTGGCGCCTGAATATCAAATATATGGTCAACAGAATTACCGGAACCAAAAGTGATAGAAAGTTCAAGCATGGCTCAAAACGGCGTGTAACGTCATAATATCACGTTTTGGGCACATTTTGTTTTTTATCTCCAACATGCTCCAAGATGTCATTTGAGGCCTGAATATCACAAATATTGTCAACAGAATTACCGGAACCAAAAGTGATAGAAAGTTCAAGCATGGCTCAAAACGGCGTGTAACGTCATAATATCACGTTTTGGGCACATTTTGTTTTTTATCTCCAACATGCTCCAACATGTCATTTGACGCCTGAATATCACAAATATGGTCAACAGAGTTACCGGAACCCAAAGTGATAGAAAGTTCAAACATGGCTCAGAACGGCGTATAACGTCATAATATCACGTTTTGGGCACATTTTGTTTTTATCTCCAACATGCTCCAAGATGTCATTTGGCGCCAGAATATCACAAATATGGTCAACAGAATTATCGGAACCGAAAGTGATAGAAAGTTCAAACATGGCTCAGAACGGCGTATAACGTCATAATATCACGTTTTGGACACATTTTGTTTTTTATCTCCAATATGCTCCAAGATGTCATTTGACGCCTGAATATCACAAATATGGTCAACAGAATTACCGGAACCGAAAGTGATAGAAAGTTCAAACATGGCTCAGAACGGCGTATAACGTCATAATATCACGTTTTGGGCACATTTTGTTTTTTATCTCCAACATGCTCCAAGATGTCATTTGGCGCCAGAATATCACATATATGGTCAACAGAATTACCCGAACCAAAAGTGATAGAAAGTTCAAACATGGCTTAAAACGGCATCTAACGTCATAATATCACGTTTTGGGCACATTTTGTTTTTTATCTCCAACATGCTCCAAGATGTCATTTGGCGCCAGAATATCACATATATGGTCAACAGAATTACCCGAACCAAAAGTGATGGAAAGTTCAAACATGGCTTAAAACGGCATCTAACGTCATAATATCACGTTTTGGGCACATTTTGTTTTTTATCTCCAACATGCTCCAAGATGTCATTTGGCGCCTGAATATCACAAATATGATCAACAGAATTACCGGAGCCAAAAGTGATAGAAAGTTCAAACATGGCTCAGAACGGCGTATAACGTCATAATATCACGTTTTGGGCACATTTTGTTTTTTATCTCCAACTTGCTCCAAGATGTCATTTGGCGCCTGAATATCACAAATATGGTCAACAGAATTACCGGAACCAAAAGTGATAGAAAGTTCAAACATGCCTCAAAAGGGCGTATAACGTCATAATATCACGTTTTGGGCACATTTTGTTTTTTATCTCCAACATGCTCCAACATGTCATTTGACGCCTGAATATCACAAATATGGTCAATAGAATTACCGGAACCCAAAGTGATAGAAAGTTCAAACATGGCTCAGAACGGCGTATAACGTCATAATATCACGTTTTGGGCACATTTTGTTTTTTATCTCCAACATGCTCCAAGATGTCATTTGGCGCCAGAATATCACAAATATGGTCAACAGAATTATCGGAACCGAAAGTGATAGAAAGTTCAAACATGGCTCAGAACGGCGTATAACGTCATAATATCACGTTTTGGGCACATTTTGTTTTTTATCTCCAACATGCTCCAACATGTCATTTGACGCCTGAATATCACAAATATGGTCAACAGAATTACCGGAACCGAAAGTGATAGAAAGTTCAAACATGGCTCAGAACGGCGTATAACGTCATAATAGCACGTTTTGGGCACATTTTGCTTTTTATCTCCAACATGCTCCAAGATGTCATTTGACGCCTGAATATCACAAATATGATCAACAGAATTACCGGAGCCAAAAGTGATAGAAAGTTCAAACATGGCTCAGAACGGCGTATAACGTCATAATATCACGTTTTGGGCATATTTTGTTTTTTATCTCCAACATGCTCCAAGATGTCATTTGAGGCCTGAATATCACAAATATGGTCAACAGAATTACCGGAACCAAAAGTGATAGAAAGTTCAAACATGCCTCAAAAGGGCGTATAACGTCATAATATCACGTTTTGGGCACATTTTGTTTTTTATCTCCAACATGCTCCAAGATGTCATTTGGCGCCAGAATATCACATATATGGTCAACAGAATTACCCGAACCAAAAGTGATAGAAAGTTCAAACATGGCTTAAAACGGCATCTAACGTCATAATATCACGTTTTGGGCACATTTTGTTTTTTATCTCCAACATGCTCCAAGATGTCATTTGGCGCCTGAATATCACAAATATGGTCAACAGAATTATCGGAACCGAAAGTGATAGAAAGTTCAAACATGGCTCAGAACGGCGTATAACGTCATAATATCACGTTTTGGGCACATTTTGTTTTTTATCTCCAACATGCTCCAAGATGTCATTTGGCGCCTGAATATCACAAATATGGTCAGCAGAATTATCGGAACCAAAAGTGATAGAAAGTTCAAACATGGCTCAGAACGGCGTATAACGTCATAATATCACGTTTTGGGTGCATTTTGTTTTTTATCTCCAACATGCTCCAAGATGTCATTTGGCGCCTGAATATCACAAATATGGTCAACAGAATTATCGGAACCGAAAGTGATAGAAAGTTCAAACATGGCTCAGAACGGCGTATAACGTCATAATGTCACGTTTTGGGTGCATTTTGTTTTTTATCTCCAAAATGCTCCAAGATGTCATTTGGCGCCTGAATATCACAAATATGGTCAACAGAATTATCGGAACCGAAAGTGATAGACAGTTCAAACATGGCTCAGAACGGCGTATAACGTCATAATATCACGTTTTGGGCATATTTTGTTTTTCATCTCCAACATGCTCCAAGATGTCATTTGGCGCCTGAATATCACAAATATGGTCAACAGAATTACCGGAACCAAAAGTGATAGAAAGTTCAAATATGACTCAGAACGGCGTATAACGTCATAATATCCCGTTTTGGGCACATTTTGTTTTTTATCTCCAACATGCTCCAAAATGTCATTTGGCGCCTGAATATCACAAATATGATCAACAGAATTACCGGAACCAAAGGTGATAGAAAGTTCAAACATGGCTCAGAGCGGCGTACAACGTCATAATATCACGCTTTGGGCACATTTTGTTTTTTATCTCCAACTTGCTCCAAGATGTCATTTGGCGCCTGAATATCAAATATATGGTCAACAGAATTACCGGAACCGAAAGTGATAGAAACTTCAAACATGGCTCAGAACGGCGTATAACGTCATAATATCACGTTTTGGGTGCATTTTGGTTTTTATCTCCAACATGCTCCAAGATGTCATTTGGCGCCTGAATATCACAAATATGGTCAACAGAATTACCGGAACCAAAACTTATAGAAAGTTCAAACATGGCTCAAAACGGCGTATAACGTCATAATATCCCGTTTTGGGCACATTTTGTTTTTTATCTCCAACATGCTCCAAAATGTCATTTGGCGCCTGAATATCACAAATATGATCAACAGAATTACCGGAACCAAAGGTGATAGAAAGTTCAAACATGGCTCAGAGCGGCGTACAACGTCATAATATCACGTTTTGGGCACATTTTGTTTTTTATCTCCAACTTGCTCCAAGATGTCATTTGGCGCCTGAATATCAAATATATGGTCAACAGAATTACCGGAACCAAAAGTGATAGAAAGTTCAAACATGCCTCAAAAGGGCGTATAACGTCATAATATCACGTTTTGGGCACATTTTGTTTTTTATCTCCAACATGCTCCAAGATGTCATTTGAGGCCTGAATATCACAAATATGGTTAACAGAATTAGCGGAACCAAAAGTGATAGAAAGTTCAAACATGCCTCAAAAGGGCGTATAACGTCATAATATCACGTTTTGGGCACATTTTGTTTTTTATCTCCAACATGCTCCAAGATGTCATTTGGCGCCTGAATATCAAATATATGGTCAACAGAATTACCGGAACCAAAAGTGATAGAAAGTTCAAACATGGCTCAAAACGGCGTATAACGTCATAATATCACGTTTTGGGCACATTTTGTTTTTTATCTCCAACATGCTCCAAGATGTCATTTGAGGCCTGAATATCACAAATATGGTTAACAGAATTACCGGAACCAAAAGTGATAGAAAGTTCAAACATGCCTCAAAAGGGCGTATAACGTCATAATATCACGTTTTGGGCACATTTTGTTTTTTATCTCCAACATGCTCCAAAATGTCATTTGGCGCCTGAATATCAAATATATGGTCAACAGAATTACCGGAACCAAAAGAGATAGAAAGTTCAAACATGGCTCAGAACGGCGTATAACGTCATAATATGACGTTTTGGGCACATTTTGTTTTTTATCTCCAACATGCTCCAAGATGTTATTTGGCGCCTGAATATCACAAATATGGTCAGCAGAATTATCGGAACCGAAAGTGATAGAAAGTTCAAACATGGCTCAAAACGGCGTATAACGTCATAATATCACGTTTTGGGCACATTTTGTTTTTTATCTCCAACATGCTCCAAGATGTCATTTGGCGCCTGAATATCACAAATATGATCAACAGAATTACCGGAGCCAAAAGTGATAGAAAGTTCAAACATGGCTCAGAACGGCGTATAACGTCATAATATCATGTTTTGGGCACATTTTGTTTTTTATCTCCAACATGCTCCAAGATGTCATTTGGCGCCTGAATATCAAATATATGGTCAACAGAATTACCGGAACCAAAAGTGATAGAAAGTTCAAACATGGCTCAAAACGGCGTATAACGTCATAATATCATGTTTTGGGCACATTTTGTTTTTTATCTCCAACATGCTCCAAGATGTCATTTGAGGCCTGAATATCACAAATATGGTCAACAGAATTATCGGAACCGAAAGTGATAGAAAGTTCAAACATGACTCAAAACGGCGTATAACGTCATAATATCACGTTTTGGGCCCATTTTGTTTTTTATCTCCAACTTGCTCCGGGATGTCATTTGGCGCCTGAATATCACAAATATGGTCAACAGAATTATCGGAACCGAAAGTGATAGAAAGTTCAAACATGGCTCAAAACGGCGCATAACGCCATAATATCACGTTTTGGGCACATTTTGTTTTTTATCTCCAACATGCTCCAAGATGTCATTTGACGCCTGAATATGACAAATATGGTCAACAGAATTATCGGAACCGAAAGTGATAGAAAGTTCAAACATGGCTCAAAACGGCGTATAACGTCATAATATCACGTTTTGGGCACATTTTGTTTTTTATCTCCAACATGCTCCAAGATGTCATTTGGCGCCTGAATATCACAAATACGGTCAACAGAATTACCGGAACCAAAAGTGATAGAAAGTTCAAACATGGCTCAAAACGGCGTATAACGTCATAATATCACGTTTTGAGCACATTTTGTTTTTTATCTCCAACATGCTCCAAGATGTCATTTGACGCCTGAATATCAAATATATGGTCAACAGAATTACCGGAACCAAAAGTGATAGAAAGTTCAAACATGGCTCAAAACGGCGTATAACGTCATAATATCACGTTTTGGGCACATTTTATTTTTTATCTCCAACATGCTCCAAGATGTCATTTGAGGCCTGAATATCACAAATATGGTCAACAGAATTACCGGAGCCAAAAGTGATAGAAAGTTCAAACATGGCTCAGAACGGCGTATAACGTCATAATATCATGTTTTGGGCACATTTTGTTTTTTATCTCCAACATGCTCCAAGATGTCATTTGGCGCCTGAATATCAAATATATGGTCAACAGAATTACCGGAACCAAAAGTGATAGAAAGTTCAAACATGGCTCAAAACGGCGTATAACGTCATAATATCATGTTTTGGGCACATTTTGTTTTTTATCTCCAACATGCTCCAAGATGTCATTTGAGGCCTGAATATCACAAATATGGTCAACAGAATTATCGGAACCGAAAGTGATAGAAAGTTCAAACATGGCTCAAAACGGCGTATAACGTCATAATATCACGTTTTGGGCCCATTTTGTTTTTTATCTCCAACTTGCTCCGAGATGTCATTTGGCGCCTGAATATCACAAATATGGTCAACAGAATTATCGGAACCGAAAGTGATAGAAAGTTCAAGCATGGCTCAAAGCGGCGTATAACGGCAAAATATCACGTTTTGGGCACATTTTGTTTTTTATCTCCAACTTGCTCCGAGATGTCATTTGGCGCCTGAATATCAAATATATGGTCAACAGAATTACCGGAACCAAAAGTGATAGAAAGTTCAAACATGGCTCAAAACGGCGTATAACGTCATAATATCACGTTTTGGGCACATTTTGTTTTTTATCTCCAACATGCTCCAAGATGTCATTTGGCGCCTGAATATCACAAATATGGTCAACAGAATTATCGGAACCGAAAGTGATAGAAAGTTCAAACATGGCTCAAAACGGCGTATAACGTCATAATATCACGTTTTGGGCACATTTTGTTTTTTATCTCCAACTTGCTCCGAAATGTCATTTGGCGCCTGAATATCAAATATATGGTCAACAGAATTACCGGAACCAAAAGTGATAGAAAGTTCAAACATGGCTTAAAACGGCGTATAACGTCATAATATCACGTTTTGGGCACATTTTGTTTTTTATCTCCAACATGCTCCAAGATGTCATTTGGGGCCTGAATATCACAAATATGATCAACAGAATTACCGGAACCAAAAGTGATAGAAAGTTCAAACATGGCTCAGAACGGCGTATAACGTCATAATATCACGTTTTGGGCACATTTTGTTTTTTATCTCCAACATGCTCCAAGATGTCATTTGAAGCCTGAATATCACAAATATGGTCAACAGAATTATCGGAACCGAAAGTGATAGAAAGTTCAAACATGGCTCAAAACGGCGTATAACGTCATAATATCACGTTTTGGGCACATTTTGTTTTTTATCTCCAACATGCTCCAAGATGTCATTTGACGCCTGAATATGACAAATATGGTCAACAGAATTACCGGAACCAAAAGTGGTAGAAAGGTCAAACATGGCTCAGAACGGCGTATAACGTCATAATATCACGTTTTGGGCACATTTTGTTTTTTATCTCCAACTTGCTCCGAGATGTCATTTGGCGCCTGAATATCAAATATATGGTCAACAGAATTACCGGAACCAAAAGTGATAGAAAGTTCAAACATGGCTCAAAACGGCGTATAACGTCAAAATATCACGTTTTGGGCACATTTTGTTTTTTATCTCCAACATGCTCCAAGATGTCATTTGGCGCCTGAATATCACAAATATGGTCAACAGAATTATCGGAACCGAAAGTGATAGAAAGTTCAAACATGGCTCAAAACGGCGTATAACGTCATAATATCACGTTTTGGGCACATTTTGTTTTTTATCTCCAACTTGCTCCAAGATGTCATTTGGCGCCTGAATATCAAATATATGGTCAACAGAATTACCGGAACCAAAAGTGATAGAAAGTTCAAACATGGCTCAAAACGGCGTATAACGTCATAATATCACGTTTTGGGCACATTTTATTTTTTATCTCCAACATGCTCCAAGATGTCATTTGAGGCCTGAATATCACAAATATGGTCAACAGAATTATCGGAACCGAAAGTGATAGAAAGTTCAAACATGGCTCAAAACGGCGTATAATGTCATAATATCACGTTTTGGGCACATTTTGTTTTTTATCTCCAACATGCTCCAAGATGTCATTTGGCGCCTGAATATCACAAATATGGTCAACAGAATTATCGGAACCGAAAGTGATAGAAAGTTCAAACATGGCTCAAAACGGCGTATAACGTCATAATATCACGTTTTGGGCACATTTTGTTTTTTATCTCCAACATGCTCCAAGATGTCATTTGGTGCCTGAATATCACAAATATGATCAACAGAATTACCGGAACCAAAAGTGATAGAAAGTTCAAACATGGCTCAGAACGGCGTATAACGTCATAATATCACGTTTTGGGCACATTTTGTTTTTTATCTCCAACATGCTCCAAGATGTCATTTGGCGCCTGAATATCACAAATATGGTCAACAGAATTATCGGAACCGAAAGTGATAGAAAGTTCAAGCATGGCTCAAAGCGGCGTATAACGGCAAAATATCACGTTTTGGGCACATTTTGTTTTTTATCTCCAACTTGCTCCGAGATGTCATTTGGCGCCTGAATATCAAATATATGGTCAACAGAATTACCGGAACCAAAAGTGATAGAAAGTTCAAACATGGCTCAAAACGGCGTATAACGTCATAATATCACGTTTTGGGCACATTTTGTTTTTTATCTCCAACATGCTCCAAGATGTCATTTGGCGCCTGAATATCACAAATATGGTCAACAGAATTATCGGAACCGAAAGTGATAGAAAGTTCAAACATGGCTCAAAACGGCGTATAACGTCATAATATCACGTTTTGGGCACATTTTGTTTTTTATCTCCAACTTGCTCCGAGATGTCATTTGGCGCCTGAATATCAAATATATGGTCAACAGAATTACCGGAACCAAAAGTGATAGAAAGTTCAAACATGGCTCAAAACGGCGTATAACGTCATAATATCACGTTTTGGGCACATTTTGTTTTTTATCTCCAACATGCTCCAAGATGTCATTTGGTGCCTGAATATCACAAATATGATCAACAGAATTACCGGAACCAAAAGTGATAGAAAGTTCAAACATGGCTCAGAACGGCGTATAACGTCATAATATCACGTTTTGGGCACATTTTGTTTTTTATCTCCAACATGCTCCAAGATGTCATTTGAGGCCTGAATATCACAAATATGGTCAACAGAATTATCGGAACCGAAAGTGATAGAAAGTTCAAACATGGCTCAAAACGGCGTATAACGTCATAATATCACGTTTTGGGCATATTTTGTTTTTTATCTCCAACATGCTCCAAGATGTCATTTGGCGCCTGAGTATCACAAATATGATCAACAGAATTACCGGAACCAAAAGTGATAGAAAGTTCAAACATGGCTCAGAACGGCGTATAACGTCATAATATCACGTTTTGGGCACATTTTGTTTTTTATCTCCAACATGCTCCAAGATGTCATTTGACGCCTGAATATGACAAATATGGTCAACAGAATTACCGGAACCAAAAGTGATAGAAAGGTCAAACATGGCTCAGAACGGCGTATAACGTCATAATATCACGTTTTGGGCACATTTTGTTTTTTATCTCCAACATGTTCAAAGATGTCATTTGGCGCCTGAATATCACAAATATGATCAACAGAATTACCGGAACCAAAAGTGATAGAAAGGTCAAACATGGTTCAGAACGGCGTATAACGTCATAATATCACGTTTTGGGCACATTTTGCTTTTTATCTCCAACATGCTCCAAGATGTCATTTGGCGCCTGAATATCACAAATATGATCAACAGAATTACCGGAACCAAAAGTGATAGAAAGTTCAAACATGGCTCAGAACGGCGTATAACGTCATAATATCACGTTTTGGGCACATTTTGTTTTTTATCTCCAACATGCTCCAAGATGTCATTTGGCGCCTGAATATCACAAATATGATCAACAGAATTACCGGAACCAAAAGTGATAGAAAGGTCAAACATGGCTCAGAACGGCGTATAACGTCATAATATCACGTTTTGGGCACATATTGTTTTTTATCTCCAACATGCTCCAAGATGTCATTTGAGGCCTGAATATCACAAATATGGTCAACAGAATTATCGGAACCGAAAGTGATAGAAAGTTCAAACATGGCTCAAAACGGCGTATAACGTCATAATATCACGTTTTGGGCACATTTTGTTTTTTATCTCCAACTTGCTCCAAGATGTCATTTGGCGCCTGAATATCAAATATATGGTCAACAGAATTATCGGAACCGAAAGTGATAGAAAGTTCAAACATGGCTCAGAACGGCGTATAACGGCAAAGTATCACGTTTTGGGCACATTTTGTTTTTTATCTCCAACATGCTCCAAGATGTCAATTGGCGCCTGAATATCACAAATATGGTCAACAGAATTATCGGAACCGAAAGTGATAGAAAGTTCAAACATGGCTCAAAACGGCGTATAACGTCATAATATCACGTTTTGGGCACATTTTGTTTTTTATCTCCAACTTGCTCCAAGATGTCATTTGGCGCCTGAATATCACAAATACGGTCAACAGAATTACCGGAACCAAAAGTGATAGAAAGTTCAAACATGGCTCAAAACGGCGTACAACGTCATAATATCACGTTTTGGGCACATTTTGTTTTTTATCTCCAACATGCTCCAAGATGTCATTTGGCGCCTGAATATCACAAATATGATCAACAGAATTACCGGAGCCAAAAGTGATAGAAAGTTCAAACATGGCTCAGAACGGCGTATAACGTCATAATATCACGTTTTGGGCACATTTTGTTTTTTATCTCCAACATGCTCCAAGATGTCATTTGACGCCTGAATATCACAAATATGGTCAACAGAATTATCGGAACCGAAAGTGATAGAAAGTTCAAACATGGCTCAAAACGGCGTATAACGTCATAATATCACGTTTTGGGCACATTTTGTTTTTTATCTCCAACTTGCTCCAAGATGTCATTTGGCGCCTGAATATCAAATATATGGTCAACAGAATTACCGGAACCAAAAGTGATAGAAAGTTCAAACATAGCTCAAAACGGCGTATAACGTCATAATATCACGTTTTGGGCACATTTTGTTTTTTATCTCCAACATGCTCCAAGATGTCATTTAAGGCCTGACTATCACAAATATGGTCAACAGAATTATCGGAACCGAAAGTGATAGAAAGTTCAAACATGGCTCAAAACGGCGTATAACGTCATAATATCACGTTTTGGGCACATTTTGTTTTTTATCTCCAACTTGCTCCAAGATGTCATTTGGCGCCTGAATATCAAATATATGGTCAACAGAATTACCGGAACCAAAAGTGATAGAAAGTTCAAACATGGCTCAGAACGGCGTATAACGTCATAATATCACGTTTTGGGCACATTTTGTTTTTTATCTCCAACATGCTCCAAGATGTCATTTTTCGCCAGAATATCACATATATGGTCAACAGAATTACCCGAACCAAAAGTGATAGAACGTTCAAACATGGCTTAAAACGGCATCTAACGTCATAATATCACGTTTTGGGCACATTTTGTTTTTTATCTCCAACATGCTCCAAGATGTCATTTGGCGCCTGAATATCACAAATATGATCAACAGAATTACCGGAGCCAAAAGTGGTAGAAAGTTCAAACATGGCTCAGAACGGCGTATAACGTCATAATATCACGTTTTGGGCACATTTTGTTTTTTATCTCCAACATGCTCCAAGATGTCATTTGGCGCCAGAATATCACATATATGGTCAACAGAATTACCCGAACCAAAAGTGATAGAAAGTTCAAACATGGCTTAAAACGGCATCTAACGTCATAATATCACGTTTTGGGCACATTTTGTTTTTTATCTCCAACATGCTCCAAGATGTCATTTGGCGCCTGAATATCACAAATATGATCAACAGAATTACCGGAGCCAAAAGTGGTAGAAAGTTCAAACATGGCTCAGAACGGCGTATAACGTCATAATATCACGTTTTGGGCACATTTTGTTTTTTATCTCCAACATGCTCCAAGATGTCATTTGGCGCCAGAATATCACATATATGGTCAACAGAATTACCCGAACCAAAAGTGATAGAAAGTTCAAACATCGCTTAAAACGGCATCTAACGTCATAATATCACGTTTTGGGCACATTTTGTTTTTTATCTCCAACATGCTCCAAGATGTCATTTGGCGCCTGAATATCACAAATATGGTCAACAGAATTATCGGAACCGAAAGTGATAGAAAGTTCAAACATGGCTCAAAACGGCGTATAACGTCATAATATCACGTTTTGGGCACATTTTGTTTTTTATCTCCAACTTGCTCCAAGATGTCATTTGGCGCCTGAATATCAAATATATAGTCAACAGAATTACCGGAACCAAAAGTGATAGAAAGTTCAAACATAGCTCAAAACGGCGTATAACGTCATAACATCACGTTTTGGGCACATTTTGTTTTTTATCTCCAACATGCTCCAAGATGTCATTTAAGGCCTGAATATCACAAATATGGTCAACAGAATTATCGGAACCGAAAGTGATAGAAAGTTCAAACATGGCTCAAAACGGCGTATAACGTCATAATATCACGTTTTGGGCACATTTTGTTTTTTATCTCCAACTTGCTCCAAGATGTCATTTGGCGCCTGAATATCAAATATATGGTCAACAGAATTACCGGAACCAAAAGTGATAGAAAGTTCAAACATGGCTCAGAACGGCGTATAACGTCATAATATCACGTTTTGGGCACATTTTGTTTTTTATCTCCAACATGCTCCAAGATGTCATTTGGCGCCAGAATATCACATATATGGTCAACAGAATTACCCGAACCAAAAGTGATAGAAAGTTCAAACATGGCTTAAAACGGCATCTAACGTCATAATATCACGTTTTGGGCACATTTTGTTTTTTATCTCCAACATGCTCCAAGATGTCATTTGGCGCCTGAATATCACAAATATGATCAACAGAATTACCGGAGCCAAAAGTGGTAGAAAGTTCAAACATGGCTCAGAACGGCGTATAACGTCATAATATCACGTTTTGGGCACATTTTGTTTTTTATCTCCAACATGCTCCAAGATGTCATTTGGCGCCAGAATATCACAAATATGGTCAACAGAATTACCTGAACCAAAAGTGATAGAAAGTTCAAACATGGCTTAAAACGGCATCTAACGTCATAATATCACGTTTTGGGCACATTTTGTTTTTTATCTCCAACATGCTCCAAGATGTCATTTGGCGCCAGAATATCACATATATGGTCAACAGAATTACCCGAACCAAAAGTGATAGAAAGTTCAAACATGGCTTAAAACGGCATCTAACGTCATAATATCACGTTTTGGGCACATTTTGTTTTTTATCTCCAACATGCTCCAAGATGTCATTTGGCGCCTGAATATCACAAATATGGTCAACAGAATTATCGGAACCGAAAGTGATAGAAAGTTCAAACATGGCTCAAAACGGCGTATAACGTCATAATATCACGTTTTGGGCACATTTTGTTTTTTATCTCCAACTTGCTCCAAGATGTCATTTGGCGCCTGAATATCAAATATATGGTCAACAGAATTACCGGAACCAAAAGTGATAGAAAGTTCAAACATAGCTCAAAACGGCGTATAACGTCATAATATCACGTTTTGGGCACATTTTGTTTTTTATCTCCAACATGCTCCAAGATGTCATTTAAGGCCTGAATATCACAAATATGGTCAACAGAATTATCGGAACCGAAAGTGATAGAAAGTTCAAACATGGCTCAAAACGGCGTATAACGTCATAATATCACGTTTTGGGCACATTTTGTTTTTTATCTCCAACATGCTCCAAGATGTCATTTGGCGCCAGAATATCACATATATGGTCAACAGAATTACCCGAACCAAAAGTGATAGAAAGTTCAAACATGGCTTAAAACGGCATCTAACGTCATAATATCACGTTTTGGGCACATTTTGTTTTTTATCTCCAACATGCTCCAAGATGTCATTTGGCGCCAGAATATCACAAATATGGTCAACAGAATTACCCGAACCAAAAGTGATAGAAAGTTCAAACATGGCTTAAAACGGCATCTAACGTCATAATATCACGTTTTGGGCACATTTTGTTTTTTATCTCCAACATGCTCCAAGATGTCATTTGGCGCCAGAATATCACATATATGGTCAACAGAATTACCCGAACCAAAAGTGATAGAAAGTTCAAACATGGCTTAAAACGGCATCTAACGTCATAATATCACGTTTTGGGCACATTTTGTTTTTTATCTCCAACATGCTCCAAGATGTCATTTGGCGCCTGAATATCACAAATATGGTCAACAGAATTATCGGAACCGAAAGTGATAGAAAGTTCAAACATGGCTCAAAACGGCGTATAACGTCATAATATCACGTTTTGGGCACATTTTGTTTTTTATCTCCAACTTGCTCCAAGATGTCATTTGGCGCCTGAATATCAAATATATGGTCAACAGAATTACCGGAACCAAAAGTGATAGAAAGTTCAAACATAGCTCAAAACGGCGTATAACGTCATAATATCACGTTTTGGGCACATTTTGTTTTTTATCTCCAACATGCTCCAAGATGTCATTTAAGGCCTGAATATCACAAATATGGTCAACAGAATTATCGGAACCGAAAGTGATAGAAAGTTCAAACATGGCTCAAAACGGCGTATAACGTCATAATATCACGTTTTGGGCACATTTTGTTTTTTATCTCCAACTTGCTCCAAGATGTCATTTGGCGCCTGAATATCAAATATATGGTCAACAGAATTACCGGAACCAAAAGTGATAGAAAGTTCAAACATGGCTCAGAACGGCGTATAACGTCATAATATCACGTTTTGGGCACATTTTGTTTTTTATCTCCAACATGCTCCAAGATGTCATTTGGCGCCAGAATATCACATATATGGTCAACAGAATTACCCGAACCAAAAGTGATAGAAAGTTCAAACATGGCTTAAAACGGCATCTAACGTCATAATATCACGTTTTGGGCACATTTTGTTTTTTATCTCCAACATGCTCCAAGATGTCATTTGGCGCCTGAATATCACAAATATGATCAACAGAATTACCGGAGCCAAAAGTGGTAGAAAGTTCAAACATGGCTCAGAACGGCGTATAACGTCATAATATCACGTTTTGGGCACATTTTGTTTTTTATCTCCAACATGCTCCAAGATGTCATTTGGCGCCAGAATATCACAAATATGGTCAACAGAATTATCGGAACCGAAAGTGATAGAAAGTTCAAACATGGCTCAGAACGGCGTATAACGTCATAATATCACGTTTTGGACACATTTTGTTTTTTATCTCCAATATGCTCCAAGATGTCATTTGACGCCTGAATATCACAAATATGGTCAACAGAATTACCGGAACCGAAAGTGATAGAAAGTTCAAACATGGCTCAGAACGGCGTATAACGTCATAATATCACGTTTTGGGCACATTTTGTTTTTTATCTCCAACATGCTCCAAGATGTCATTTGGCGCCAGAATATCACATATATGGTCAACAGAATTACCCGAACCAAAAGTGATAGAAAGTTCAAACATAGCTCAAAACGGCGTATAACGTCATAATATCACGTTTTGGGCACATTTTGTTTTTTATCTCCAACATGCTCCAAGATGTCATTTGGCGCCAGAATATCACATATATGGTCAACAGAATTACCCGAACCAAAAGTGATAGAAAGTTCAAACATGGCTTAAAACGGCATCTAACGTCATAATATCACGTTTTGGGCACATTTTGTTTTTTATCTCCAACATGCTCCAAGATGTAATTTGGCGCCTGAATATCACAAATATGGTCAACAGAATTATCGGAACCGAAAGTGATAGAAAGTTCAAACATGGCTCAAAACGGCGTATAACGTCATAATATCACGTTTTGGGCACATTTTGTTTTTTATCTCCAACTTGCTCCAAGATGTCATTTGGCGCCTGAATATCAAATATATGGTCAACAGAATTACCGGAACCAAAAGTGATAGAAAGTTCAAACATAGCTCAAAACGGCGTATAACGTCATAATATCACGTTTTGGGCACATTTTGTTTTTTATCTCCAACATGCTCCAAGATGTCATTTGGCGCCTGAATATCACAAATATGATCAACAGAATTACCGGAGCCAAAAGTGGTAGAAAGTTCAAACATGGCTCAGAACGGCGTATAACGTCATAATATCACGTTTTGGGCACATTTTGTTTTTTATCTCCAACTTGCTCCAAGATGTCATTTGGCGCCTGAATATCAAATATATGGTCAACAGAATTACCGGAACCAAAAGTGATAGTAAGTTCAAACATGGCTCAAAACGGCGTGTAACGTCATAATATCACGTTTTGGGCACATTTTGTTTTTTATCTCCAACATGCTCCAAGATGTCATTTGAGGCCTGAATATCACAAATATGGTCATCAGAATTATCGGAACCGAAAGTGATAGAAAGTTCAAACATGGCTCAAAACGGCGTATAACGTCATAATATCACGTTTTGGGCACATTTTGTTTTTTATCTCCAACATGCTCCAAGATGTCATTTGGCGCCTGAATATCACAAATATGGTCAACAGAATTATCGGAACCGAAAGTGATAGAAAGTTCAAACATGGCTCAAAACGGCGTATAACGTCATGATATCACGTTTTGGGCACATTTTGTTTTTTATCTCCAACATGCTCCAAGATGTCATTTGAGGCCTGAATATCACAAATATGGTCAACAGAATTATCGGAACCGAAAGTGATAGAAAGTTCAAACATGGCTCAAAACGGCGTATAACGTCATAATATCACGTTTTGGGCACATTTTGTTTTTTATCTCCAACATGCTCCAAGATGTCATTTGACGCCTGAATATGACAAATATGGTCAACAGAATTACCGGAACCAAAAGTGATAGAAAGGTCAAACATGGCTCAGAACGGCGTATAACGTCATAATATCACGTTTTGGGCACATTTTGTTTTTTATCTCCAACATGCTCCAAGATGTCATTTGACGCCTGAATATCACAAATACGGTCAACAGAATTACCGGAACCAAAAGTGATAGAAAGTTCAAACATGGCTCAAAACGGCGTATAACGTCATAATATCACGTTTTGGGCACATTTTGTTTTTTATCTCCAACTTCCTCCAAGATGTCATTTGGCGCCTGAATATCAAATATATGGTCAACAGAATTACCGGAACCAAAAGTGATAGAAAGTTCAAACATGGCTCAGAACGGCGTATAACGTCATAATATCACGTTTTGGGCACATTTTGTTTTTTATCTCCAACATGCTCCAAGATGTCATTTGGCGCCAGAATATCACATATATGGTCAACAGAATTACCCGAACCAAAAGTGATAGAAAGTTCAAACATGGCTTAAAACGGCATCTAACGTCATAATATCACGTTTTGGGCACATTTTGTTTTTTATCTCCAACATGCTCCAAGATGTCATTTGGCGCCAGAATATCACAAATATGGTCAACAGAATTATCGGAACCGAAAGTGATAGAAAGTTCAAACATGGCTCAGAACGGCGTATAACGTCATAATATCACGTTTTGGACACATTTTGTTTTTTATCTCCAATATGCTCCAAGATGTCACTTGACGCCTGAATATCACAAATATGGTCAACAGAATTACCGGAACCGAAAGTGATAGAAAGTTCAAACATGGCTCAGAACGGCGTATAACGTCATAATATCACGTTTTGGGCACATTTTGTTTTTTATCTCCAACATGCTCCAAGATGTCATTTGGCGCCAGAATATCACATATATGGTCAACAGAATTACCCGAACCAAAAGTGATAGAAAGTTCAAACATAGCTCAAAACGGCGTATAACGTCATAATATCACGTTTTGGGCACATTTTGTTTTTTATCTCCAACATGCTCCAAGATGCCATTTAAGGCCTGAATATCACAAATATGGTCAACAGAATTATCGGAACCGAAAGTGATAGAAAGTTCAGACATGGCTCAAAACGGCGTATAACGTCATAATATCACGTTTTGGGCACATTTTGTTTTTTATCTCCAACATGCTCCAAGATGTCATTTGGCGCCTGAATATCACAAATATGGTCAACAGAATTATCGGAACCGAAAGTGATAGAAAGTTCAAACATGGCTCAAAACGGCGTATAACGTCATAATATCACGTTTTGGGCACATTTTGTTTTTTATCTCCAACTTGCTCCAAGATATCATTTGGCGCCTGAATATCAAATATATGGTCAACAGAATTACCGGAGCCAAAAGTGGTAGAAAGTTCAAACATGGCTCAGAACGGCGTATAACGTCATAATATCACGTTTTGGGCACATTTTGTTTTTTATCTCCAACTTGCTCCAAGATGTCATTTGGCGCCTGAATATCAAATATATGGTCAACAGAATTACCGGAACCAAAAGTGATAGAAAGTTCAAACATGGCTCAAAACGGCGTGTAACGTCATAATATCACGTTTTGGGCACATTTTGTTTTTTATCTCCAACATGCTCCAAGATGTCATTTGAGGCCTGAATATCACAAATATGGTCATCAGAATTATCGGAACCGAAAGTGATAGAAAGTTCAAACATGGCTCAGAACGGCGTATAACGTCATAATATCACGTTTTGGACACATTTTGTTTTTTATCTCCAATATGCTCCAAGATGTCACTTGACGCCTGAATATCACAAATATGGTCAACAGAATTACCGGAACCGAAAGTGATAGAAAGTTCAAACATGGCTCAGAACGGCGTATAACGTCATAATATCACGTTTTGGGCACATTTTGTTTTTTATCTCCAACATGCTCCAAGATGTCATTTGGCGCCAGAATATCACATATATGGTCAACAGAATTACCCGAACCAAAAGTGATAGAAAGTTCAAACATAGCTCAAAACGGCGTATAACGTCATAATATCACGTTTTGGGCACATTTTGTTTTTTATCTCCAACATGCTCCAAGATGCCATTTAAGGCCTGAATATCACAAATATGGTCAACAGAATTATCGGAACCGAAAGTGATAGAAAGTTCAGACATGGCTCAAAACGGCGTATAACGTCATAATATCACGTTTTGGGCACATTTTGTTTTTTATCTCCAACATGCTCCAAGATGTCATTTGGCGCCTGAATATCACAAATATGGTCAACAGAATTATCGGAACCGAAAGTGATAGAAAGTTCAAACATGGCTCAAAACGGCGTATAACGTCATAATATCACGTTTTGGGCACATTTTGTTTTTTATCTCCAACTTGCTCCAAGATGTCATTTGGCGCCTGAATATCAAATATATGGTCAACAGAATTACCAGAACCAAAAGTGATAGAAAGTTCAAACATGGCTCAGAACGGCGTATAACGTCATAATATCACGTTTTGGGCACATTTTGTTTTTTATCTCCAACATGCTCCAAGATGTCATTTGGCGCCAGAATATCACATATATGGTCAACAGAATTACCCGAACCAAAAGTGATAGAAAGTTCAAACATGGCTTAAAACGGCATCTAACGTCATAATATCACGTTTTGGGCACATTTTGTTTTTTATCTCCAACATGCTCCAAGATGTCATTTGGCGCCTTAATATCACAAATATGATCAACAGAATTACCGGAGCCAAAAGTGGTAGAAAGTTCAAACATGGCTCAGAACGGCGTATAACGTCATAATATCACGTTTTGGGCACATTTTGTTTTTTATCTCCAACATGCTCCAAGATGTCATTTGGCGCCTGAATATCACAAATATGATCAACAGAATTACCGGAGCCAAAAGTGATAGAAAGTTCAAACATGGCTCAGAACGGCGTATAACGTCATAATATCACGTTTTGGGCACATTTTGTTTTTTATCTCCAACATGCTCCAAGATGTCATTTGACGCCTGAATATCACAAATATGGTCAACAGAATTATCGGAACCGAAAGTGATAGAAAGTTCAAACATGGCTCAAAACGGCGTATAACGTCATAATATCACGTTTTGGGCACATTTTGTTTTTTATCTCCAACTTGCTCCAAGATATCATTTGGCGCCTGAATATCAAATATATGGTCAACAGAATTACCGGAGCCAAAAGTGGTAGAAAGTTCAAACATGGCTCAGAACGGCGTATAACGTCATAATATCACGTTTTGGGCACATTTTGTTTTTTATCTCCAACTTGCTCCAAGATGTCATTTGGCGCCTGAATATCAAATATATGGTCAACAGAATTACCGGAACCAAAAGTGATAGAAAGTTCAAACATGGCTCAAAACGGCGTGTAACGTCATAATATCACGTTTTGGGCACATTTTGTTTTTTATCTCCAACATGCTCCAAGATGTCATTTGAGGCCTGAATATCACAAATATGGTCATCAGAATTATCGGAACCGAAAGTGATAGAAAGTTCAAACATGGCTCAAAACGGCGTATAACGTCATAATATCACGTTTTGGGCACATTTTGTTTTTTATCTCCAACATGCTCCAAGATGTCATTTGGCGCCTGAATATCACAAATATGGTCAACAGAATTATCGGAACCGAAAGTGATAGAAAGTTCAAACATGGCTCAAAACGGCGTATAACGTCATGATATCACGTTTTGGGCACATTTTGTTTTTTATCTCCAACATGCTCCAAGATGTCATTTGAGGCCTGAATATCACAAATATGGTCAACAGAATTATCGGAACCGAAAGTGATAGAAAGTTCAAACATGGCTCAAAACGGCGTATAACGTCATAATATCACGTTTTGGGCACATTTTGTTTTTTATCTCCAACATGCTCCAAGATGTCATTTGACGCCTGAATATGACAAATATGGTCAACAGAATTACCGGAACCAAAAGTGATAGAAAGGTCAAACATGGCTCAGAACGGCGTATAACGTCATAATATCACGTTTTGGGCACATTTTGTTTTTTATCTCCAACATGCTCCAAGATGTCATTTGACGCCTGAATATCACAAATACGGTCAACAGAATTACCGGAACCAAAAGTGATAGAAAGTTCAAACATGGCTCAAAACGGCGTATAACGTCATAATATCACGTTTTGGGCACATTTTGTTTTTTATCTCCAACTTCCTCCAAGATGTCATTTGGCGCCTGAATATCAAATATATGGTCAACAGAATTACCGGAACCAAAAGTGATAGAAAGTTCAAACATGGCTCAGAACGGCGTATAACGTCATAATATCACGTTTTGGGCACATTTTGTTTTTTATCTCCAACATGCTCCAAGATGTCATTTGGCGCCAGAATATCACATATATGGTCAACAGAATTACCCGAACCAAAAGTGATAGAAAGTTCAAACATGGCTTAAAACGGCATCTAACGTCATAATATCACGTTTTGGGCACATTTTGTTTTTTATCTCCAACATGCTCCAAGATGTCATTTGGCGCCTTAATATCACAAATATGATCAACAGAATTACCGGAGCCAAAAGTGGTAGAAAGTTCAAACATGGCTCAGAACGGCGTATAACGTCATAATATCACGTTTTGGGCACATTTTGTTTTTTATCTCCAACATGCTCCAAGATGTCATTTGGCGCCTGAATATCACAAATATGGTCAACAGAATTATCGGAACCGAAAGTGATAGAAAGTTCAAACATGGCTCAAAACGGCGTATAACGTCATGATATCACGTTTTGGGCACATTTTGTTTTTTATCTCCAACATGCTCCAAGATGTCATTTGAGGCCTGAATATCACAAATATGGTCAACAGAATTATCGGAACCGAAAGTGATAGAAAGTTCAAACATGGCTCAAAACGGCGTATAACGTCATGATATCACGTTTTGGGCACATTTTGTTTTTTATCTCCAACATGCTCCAAGATGTCATTTGAGGCCTGAATATCACAAATATGGTCAACAGAATTATCGGAACCGAAAGTGATAGAAAGTTCAAACATGGCTCAAAACGGCGTATAACGTCATAATATCACGTTTTGGGCACATTTTGTTTTTTATCTCCAACATGCTCCAAGATGTCATTTGACGCCTGAATATGACAAATATGGTCAACAGAATTACCGGAACCAAAAGTGATAGAAAGGTCAAACATGGCTCAGAACGGCGTATAACGTCATAATATCACGTTTTGGGCACATTTTGTTTTTTATCTCCAACATGCTCCAAGATGTCATTTGACGCCTGAATATCACAAATACGGTCAACAGAATTACCGGAACCAAAAGTGATAGAAAGTTCAAACATGGCTCAAAACGGCGTATAACGTCATAATATCACGTTTTGGGCACATTTTGTTTTTTATCTCCAACTTCCTCCAAGATGTCATTTGGCGCCTGAATATCAAATATATGGTCAACAGAATTACCGGAACCAAAAGTGATAGAAAGTTCAAACATGGCTCAGAACGGCGTATAACGTCATAATATCACGTTTTGGGCACATTTTGTTTTTTATCTCCAACATGCTCCAAGATGTCATTTGGCGCCAGAATATCACATATATGGTCAACAGAATTACCCGAACCAAAAGTGATAGAAAGTTCAAACATGGCTTAAAACGGCATCTAACGTCATAATATCACGTTTTGGGCACATTTTGTTTTTTATCTCCAACATGCTCCAAGATGTCATTTGGCGCCTTAATATCACAAATATGATCAACAGAATTACCGGAGCCAAAAGTGGTAGAAAGTTCAAACATGGCTCAGAACGGCGTATAACGTCATAATATCACGTTTTGGGCACATTTTGTTTTTTATCTCCAACATGCTCCAAGATGTCATTTGGCGCCTGAATATCACAAATATGGTCAACAGAATTATCGGAACCGAAAGTGATAGAAAGTTCAAACATGGCTCAAAACGGCGTATAACGTCATGATATCACGTTTTGGGCACATTTTGTTTTTTATCTCCAACATGCTCCAAGATGTCATTTGAGGCCTGAATATCACAAATATGGTCAACAGAATTATCGGAACCGAAAGTGATAGAAAGTTCAAACATGGCTCAAAACGGCGTATAACGTCATGATATCACGTTTTGGGCACATTTTGTTTTTTATCTCCAACATGCTCCAAGATGTCATTTGAGGCCTGAATATCACAAATATGGTCAACAGAATTATCGGAACCGAAAGTGATAGAAAGTTCAAACATGGCTCAAAACGGCGTATAACGTCATAATATCACGTTTTGGGCACATTTTGTTTTTTATCTCCAACATGCTCCAAGATGTCATTTGACGCCTGAATATCACAAATACGGTCAACAGAATTACCGGAACCAAAAGTGATAGAAAGTTCAAACATGGCTCAAAACGGCGTATAACGTCATAATATCACGTTTTGGGTGCATTTTGTTTTTTATCTCCAACATGCTCCAAGATGTCATATGGCGCCTGAATATCACAAATATAATCAACAGAATTACCGGAGCCAAAAGTGATAGAAAGTTCAAACATGGCTCAGAACGGCGTATAACGTCATAATATCACGTTTTGGGCACATTTTGTTTTTTATCTCCAACATGCTCCAAGATGTCATTTGACGCCTGAATATCACAAATATGGTCAACAGAATTATCGGAACCGAAAGTGATAGAAAGTTCAAACATGGCTCAAAACGGCGTATAACGTCATAATATCACGTTTTGGGCACATTTTGTTTTTTATCTCCAACTTGCTCCAAGATGTCATTTGGCGCCTGAATATCAAATATATGGTCAACAGAATTACCGGAACCAAAAGTGATAGAAAGTTCAAACATGGCTCAAAACGGCGTATAACGTCATAATATCACGTTTTGGGCACATTTTGTTTTTTATCTCCAACATGCTCCAAGATGTCATTTGAGGCCTGAATATCACAAATATGGTCATCAGAATTATCGGAACCGAAAGTGATAGAAAGTTCAAACATGGCTCAAAACGGCGTATAACGTCATAATATCACGTTTTGGGCACATTTTGTTTTTTATCTCCAACATGCTCCAAGATGTCATTTGGCGCCTGAATATCACAAATATGGTCAACAGAATTATCGGAACCGAAAGTGATAGAAAGTTCAAACATGGCTCAAAACGGCGTATAACGTCATAATATCACGTTTTGGGCACATTTTGTTTTTTATCTCCAACTTGCTCCAAGATGTCATTTGGCGCCTGAATATCAAATATATGGTCAACAGAATTACCGGAACCAAAAGTGATAGAAAGTTCAAACATGGCTCAAAACGGCGTATAACGTCATAATATCACGTTTTGGGCACATTTTGTTTTTTATCTCCAACATGCTCCAAGATGTCATTTGAGGCCTGAATATCACAAATATGGTCAACAGAATTATCGGAACCGAAAGTGATAGAAAGTTCAAACATGGCTCAAAACGGCGTATAACGTCATAATATCACGTTTTGGGCACATTTTGTTTTTTATCTCCAACATGCTCCAAGATGTCATTTGAGGCCTGAATATCACAAATATGGTCAACAGAATTATCGGAACCGAAAGTGATAGAAAGTTCAAACATGGCTCAAAACGGCGTATAACGTCATAATATCACGTTTTGGGCACATTTTGTTTTTTATCTCCTATATGCTCCAAGATGTCATTTGGCGCCAGAATATCACATATATGGTCAACAGAATTACCCGAACCAAAAGTGATAGAAAGTTCAAACATGGCTTAAAACGGCATCTAACGTCGTAATATCACGTTTTGGGCACATTTTGTTTTTTATCTCCAACATGCTCCAAGATGTCATTTGGCGCCTGAATATCACATATATGGTCAACAGAATTACCGGAACCGAAAGTGATAGAAAGTTCAAACATGGTTCAGAACGGCGTATAACGTCATAATATCACGTTTTGGGCACATTTTGTTTTTTATCTCCAACTTGCTCCAAGATGTCATTTGGCGCCTGAATATCAAATATATGGTCAACAGAATTACCGGAACCAAAAGTGATAGAAAGTTCAAACATGGCTCAAAACGGCGTATAACGTCATAATATCACGTTTTGGGCACATTTTGTTTTTTATCTCCAACATGCTCCAAGATGTCATTTGAGGCCTGAATATCACAAATATGGTCAACAGAATTACCGGAACCAAAAGTGATAGAAAGTTCAAACATGCCTCAAAAGGGCGTATAACGTCATAATATCACGTTTTGGGCACATTTTGTTTTTTATCTCCAACATGCTCCAAGATGTCATTTGGCGCCTGAAAATCACAAATATGATCAACAGAATTACCGGAACCAAAAGTGATAGAAAGTTCAAACATGGCTCAGAACGGCGTATAACGTCATAATATCACGTTTTGGGCACATTTTGTTTTTTATCTCCAACATGCTCCAAGATGTCATTTGGCGCCTGAATATCACAAATATGGTCAACAGAATTATCGGAACCGAAAGTGATGGAAAGTTCAAACATGGCTCAAAACGGCGTATAACGTCATAATATCACGTTTTGGGCACATTTTGTTTTTTATCTCCAACATGCTCCAAGATGTCATTTGAGGCCTGAATATCACAAATATGGTCAACAGAATTATCGGAACCGAAAGTGATAGAAAGTTCAAACATGGCTCAAAACGACGTATAACGTCATAATATCACGTTTTGGGCACACTTTGTTTTTTATCTCCAACATGCTCCAAGATGTCATTTGGCGCCTGAATATCACAAATACGGTCAACAGAATTACCGGAACCAAAAGTGATAGAAAGTTCAAACATGGCTCAAAACGGCATATAACGTCATAATATCACGTTTTGGGCACATTTTGTTTTTTGTCTCCAACTTGCTCCAAGATGTCATTTGGCGCCTGAATATCAAATATATGGTCAACAGAATTACCGGAACCAAAAGTGATAGAAAGTTCAAACATGGCTCAGAACGGCGTATAACGTCATAATATCACGTTTTGGGCACATTTTGTTTTTTATCTCCAACATGCTCCAAGATGTCATTTGGCGCCAGAATATCACATATATGGTCAACAGAATTACCCGAACCAAAAGTGATAGAAAGTTCAAACATGGCTTAAAACGGCATCTAACGTCATAATATCACGTTTTGGGCACATTTTGTTTTTTATCTCCAACATGCTCCAAGATGTCATTTGGCGCCTGAATATCACAAATATGATCAACAGAATTACCGGAGCCAAAAGTGGTAGAAAGTTCAAACATGGCTCAGAACGGCGTATAACGTCATAATATCACGTTTTGGGCACATTTTGTTTTTTATCTCCAACATGCTCCAAGATGTCATTTGGCGCCAGAATATCACAAATATGGTCAACAGAATTATCGGAACCGAAAGTGATAGAAAGTTCAAACATGGCTCAGAACGGCGTATAACGTCATAATATCACGTTTTGGACACATTTTGTTTTTTATCTCCAATATGCTCCAAGATGTCATTTGACGCCTGAATATCACAAATATGGTCAACAGAATTACCGGAACCGAAAGTGATAGAAAGTTCAAACATGGCTCAGAACGGCGTATAACGTCATAATATCACGTTTTGGGCACATTTTGTTTTTTATCTCCAACATGCTCCAAGATGTCATTTGGCGCCAGAATATCACATATATGGTCAACAGAATTACCCGAACCAAAAGTGATAGAAAGTTCAAACATAGCTCAAAACGGCG
The DNA here is from genome assembly GCF_036711975.1 of Onthophagus taurus. Classification (NCBI taxonomy): domain Eukaryota; kingdom Metazoa; phylum Arthropoda; class Insecta; order Coleoptera; family Scarabaeidae; genus Onthophagus; species Onthophagus taurus. The sequence continues at coordinate 1,507,340 of NC_091969.1, forward strand.
TATAACGTCATAATATCACGTTTTGGGCACATTTTGTTTTTTATCTCCAACATGCTCCAAGATGCCATTTAAGGCCTGAATATCACAAATATGGTCAACAGAATTATCGGAACCGAAAGTGATAGAAAGTTCAAACATGGATCAAAACGGCGTATAACGTCATAATATCACGTTTTGGGCACATTTTGTTTTTTATCTCCAACTTGCTCCAAGATGTCATTTAGCGCCTGAATATCACATATATGGTCAACAGAATTACCCGAACCAAAAGTGATAGAAAGTTCAAACATGGCTTAAAACGGCATCTAACGTCATAATATCACGTTTTGGGCACATTTTGTTTTTTATCTCCAACATGCTCCAAGATGTCATTTGGCGCCTGAATATCACAAATATGATCAACAGAATTACCGGAGCCAAAAGTGGTAGAAAGTTCAAACATGGCTCAGAACGGCGTATAACGTCATAATATCACGTTTTGGGCACATTTTGTTTTTTATCTCCAACATGCTCCAAGATGTCATTTGGCGCCAGAATATCACAAATATGGTCAACAGAATTATCGGAACCGAAAGTGATAGAAAGTTCAAACATGGCTCAGAACGGCGTATAACGTCATAATATCACGTTTTGGACACATTTTGTTTTTTATCTCCAATATGCTCCAAGATGTCATTTGACGCCTGAATATCACAAATATGGTCAACAGAATTACCGGAACCGAAAGTGATAGAAAGTTCAAACATGGCTCAGAACGGCGTATAACGTCATAATATCACGTTTTGGGCACATTTTGTTTTTTATCTCCAACATGCTCCAAGATGTCATTTGGCGCCAGAATATCACATATATGGTCAACAGAATTACCCGAACCAAAAGTGATAGAAAGTTCAAACATAGCTCAAAACGGCGTATAACGTCATAATATCACGTTTTGGGCACATTTTGTTTTTTATCTCCAACATGCTCCAAGATGCCATTTAAGGCCTGAATATCACAAATATGGTCAACAGAATTATCGGAACCGAAAGTGATAGAAAGTTCAAACATGGCTCAAAACGGCGTATAACGTCATAATATCACGTTTTGGGCACATTTTGTTTTTTATCTCCAACTTGCTCCAAGATGTCATTTAGCGCCTGAATATCAAATATATGGTCAACAGAATTACCGGAACCAAAAGTGATAGAAAGTTCAAACATGGCCCAGAACGGCGTATAACGTCATAATATCACGTTTTGGGCACATTTTGTTTTTTATCTCCAACATGCTCCAAGATGTCATTTGACGCCTGAATATCACAAATATGGTCAACAGAATTATCGGAACCGAAAGTGATAGAAAGTTCAAACATGGCTCAAAACGGCGTATAACGTCATAATATCACGTTTTGGGCACATTTTGTTTTTTATCTCCAACTTGCTCCAAGATGTCATTTGGCGCCTGAATATCAAATATATGGTCAACAGAATTACCGGAGCCAAAAGTGGTAGAAAGTTCAAACATGGCTCAGAACGGCGTATAACGTCATAATATCACGTTTTGGGCACATTTTGTTTTTTATCTCCAACTTGCTCCAAGATGTCATTTGGCGCCTGAATATCAAATATATGGTCAACAGAATTACCGGAACCAAAAGTGATAGAAAGTTCAAACATGGCTCAAAACGGCGTGTAACGTCATAATATCACGTTTTGGGCACATTTTGTTTTTTTATCTCCAACATGCTCCAAGATGTCATTTGAGGCCTGAATATCACAAATATGGTCATCAGAATTATCGGAACCGAAAGTGATAGAAAGTTCAAACATGGCTCAAAACGGCGTATAACGTCATAATATCACGTTTTGGGCACATTTTGTTTTTTATCTCCAACATGCTCCAAGATGTCATTTGGCGCCTGAATATCACAAATATGGTCAACAGAATTATCGGAACCGAAAGTGATAGAAAGTTCAAACATGGCTCAAAACGGCGTATAACGTCATGATATCACGTTTTGGGCACATTTTGTTTTTTATCTCCAACATGCTCCAAGATGTCATTTGGCGCCTGAATATCACAAATATGGTCAACAGAATTATCGGAACCGAAAGTGATAGAAAGTTCAAACATGGCTCAAAACGGCGTATAACGTCATAATATCACGTTTTGGGCACATTTTGTTTTTTATCTCCAACATGCTCCAAGATGTCATTTGAGGCCTGAATATCACAAATATGGTCAACAGAATTATCGGAACCGAAAGTGATAGAAAGTTCAAACATGGCTCAAAACGACGTATAACGTCATAATATCACGTTTTGGGCACATTTTGTTTTTTGTCTCCAACTTGCTCCAAGATGTCATTTGGCGCCTGAATATCAAATATATGGTCAACAGAATTACCGGAACCAAAAGTGATAGAAAGTTCAAACATGGCTCAGAACGGCGTATAACGTCATAATATCACGTTTTGGGCACATTTTGTTTTTTATCTCCAACATGCTCCAAGATGTCATTTGGCGCCAGAATATCACATATATGGTCAACAGAATTACCCGAACCAAAAGTGATAGAAAGTTCAAACATGGCTTAAAACGGCATCTAACGTCATAATATCACGTTTTGGGCACATTTTGTTTTTTATCTCCAACATGCTCCAAGATGTCATTTGGCGCCTGAATATCACAAATATGATCAACAGAATTACCGGAGCCAAAAGTGGTAGAAAGTTCAAACATGGCTCAGAACGGCGTATAACGTCATAATATCACGTTTTGGGCACATTTTGTTTTTTATCTCCAACATGCTCCAAGATGTCATTTGGCGCCAGAATATCACAAATATGGTCAACAGAATTATCGGAACCGAAAGTGATAGAAAGTTCAAACATGGCTCAGAACGGCGTATAACGTCATAATATCACGTTTTGGACACATTTTGTTCTTTATCTCCAATATGCTCCAAGATGTCATTTGACGCCTGAATATCACAAATATGGTCAACAGAATTACCGGAACCGAAAGTGATAGAAAGTTCAAACATGGCTCAGAACGGCGTATAACGTCATAATATCACGTTTTGGGCACATTTTGTTTTTTATCTCCAACATGCTCCAAGATGTCATTTGGCGCCAGAATATCACATATATGGTCAACAGAATTACCCGAACCAAAAGTGATAGAAAGTTCAAACATGGCTTAAAACGGCATCTAACGTCATAATATCACGTTTTGGGCACATTTTGTTTTTTATCTCCAACATGCTCCAAGATGTCATTTGGCGCCTTAATATCACAAATATGATCAACAGAATTACCGGAGCCAAAAGTGGTAGAAAGTTCAAACATGGCTCAGAACGGCGTATAACGTCATAATATCACGTTTTGGGCACATTTTGTTTTTTATCTCCAACATGCTCCAAGATGTCATTTGGCGCCTGAATATCACAAATATGGTCAACAGAATTAGCGGAACCAAAAGTGATAGAAAGTTCAAACATGGCTCAGAACGGCGTATAACGTCATAATATCACGTTTTGGGCACATTTTGTTTTTTATCTCCAACATGCTCCAAGATGTCATTTGACGCCTGAATATCACAAATATGGTCAACAGAATTATCGGAACCGAAAGTGATAGAAAGTTCAAACATGGCTCAAAACGGCGTATAACGTCATAATATCACGTTTTGGGCACATTTTGTTTTTTATCTCCAACTTGCTCCAAGATGTCATTTGGCGCCTGAATATCAAATATATGGTCAACAGAATTACCGGAGCCAAAAGTGGTAGAAAGTTCAAACATGGCTCAGAACGGCGTATAACGTCATAATATCACGTTTTGGGCACATTTTGTTTTTTATCTCCAACTTGCTCCAAGATGTCATTTGGCGCCTGAATATCAAATATATGGTCAACAGAATTACCGGAACCAAAAGTGATAGAAAGTTCAAACATGGCTCAAAACGGCGTGTAACGTCATAATATCACGTTTTGGGCACATTTTGTTTTTTATCTCCAACATGCTCCAAGATGTCATTTGAGGCCTGAATATCACAAATATGGTCATCAGAATTATCGGAACCGAAAGTGATAGAAAGTTCAAACATGGCTCAAAACGGCGTATAACGTCATAATATCACGTTTTGGGCACATTTTGTTTTTTATCTCCAACATGCTCCAAGATGTCATTTGACGCCTGAATATCAAATATATGGTCAACAGAATTACCGGAACCAAAAGTGATAGAAAGTTCAAACATGGCTCAAAACGGCGTATAACGTCATAATATCACGTTTTGGGCACATTTTGTTTTTTATCTCCAACATGCTCCAAGATGTCATTTGACGCCTGAATATGACAAATATGGTCAACAAAATTACCGGAACCAAAAGTGATAGAAAGGTCAAACATGGCTCAGAACGGCGTATAACGTCATAATATCACGTTTTGGGCACATTTTGTTTTTTATCTCCAACATGCTCCAAGATGTCATTTGGCGCCTGAATATCACAAATATGGTCAACAGAATTATCGGAACCGTAAGTGATAGAAAGTTCAAGCATGGCTCAAAACGGCGTATAACGTCATAATATCACGTTTTGGGCACATTTTGTTTTTTATCTCCAACATGCCCCAAGATGTCATTTGACGCCTGAATATGACAAATATGGTCAACAGAATTACCGGAGCCAAAAGTGATAGAAAGTTCAAACATGGCTCAGAACGGCGTATAACGTCATAATATCACGTTTTGGGCACATTTTGTTTTTTATTTCCAACATGCTCCAAGATGTCATTTTAGGCCTGAATATCACAAATATGGTCAACAGAATTATCGGAACCGAAAGTGATAGAAAGTTCAAACATGGCTCAAAACGGCGTATAACGTCATAATATCACGTTTTGGGCACATTTTCTTTTTTATCTCCAACATGCTCCAAGATGTCATTTGACGCTTGAATATCACAAATATGGTCAACAGAATTATCGGAACCGAAAGTGATAGAAAGTTCAAACATGGCTCAAAACGGCGTATAACGTCATAATATCACGTTTTGGGCACATTTTGTTTTTTATCTCCAACATGCTCCAAGATGTCATTTGGCGCCTGAATATCACAAATATGGTCAACAGAATTATCGGAACCGAAAGTGATAGAAAGTTCAAACATGGCTCAAAACGGCGTATAACGTCATAATATCACGTTTTGGGCACATTTTGTTTTTTATCTCCAACATGCTCCAAGATGTCATTTGACGCCTGAATATCAAATATATGGTCAACAGAGTTACGGGAACCAAAAGTGATAGAAAGTTCAAACATGGCTCAAAACGGCGTATAACGTCATAATATCACGTTTTGGGCACATTTTGTTTTTTATCTCCAACATGCTCCAAGATGTCATTTGACGCCTGAATATCAAATATATGGTCAACAGAATTACTGGAACCAAAAGTGATAGAAAGTTCAAACATGGCTCAAAACGGCGTATAACGTCATAATATCACGTTTTGGGCACATTTTGTTTTTTATCTCCAACATGCTCCAAGATGTCATTTGGCGCCTGAATATCACAAATATGGTCAACAGAATTATCGGAACCGAAAGTGATAGAAAGTTCAAACATGGCTCAAAACGGCGTATAACGTCATAATATCACGTTTTGGGCACATTTTGTTTTTTATCTCCAACATGCTCCAAGATGTCATTTGACGCCTGAATATCAAATATATGGTCAACAGAATTACCGGAACCAAAAGTGATAGAAAGTTCAAACATGGCTCAAAACGGCGTATAACGTCATAATATCACGTTTTGGGCACATTTTGTTTTTTATCTCCAACATGCTCCAAGATGTCATTTGACGCCTGAATATCAAATATATGGTCAACAGAATTACTGGAACCAAAAGTGATAGAAAGTTCAAACATGGCTCAAAACGGCGTATAACGTCATAATATCACGTTTTGGGCACATTTTGTTTTTTATCTCCAACATGCTCCAAGATGTCATTTGGCGCCTGAATATCACAAATATGGTCAACAGAATTATCGGAACCGAAAGTGATAGAAAGTTCAAACATGGCTCAAAACGGCGTATAACGTCATAATATCACGTTTTGGGCACATTTTGTTTTTTATCTCCAACATGCTCCAAGATGTCATTTGACGCCTGAATATGACAAATATGGTCAACAAAATTACCGGAACCAAAAGTGATAGAAAGGTCAAACATGGCTCAGAACGGCGTATAACGTCATAATATCACGTTTTGGGCACATTTTGTTTTTTATCTCCAACATGCTCCAAGATGTCATTTGGCGCCTGAATATCACAAATATGGTCAACAGAATTATCGGAACCGTAAGTGATAGAAAGTTCAAGCATGGCTCAAAACGGCGTATAACGTCATAATATCACGTTTTGGGCACATTTTGTTTTTTATCTCCAACATGCCCCAAGATGTCATTTGACGCCTGAATATGACAAATATGGTCAACAGAATTACCGGAGCCAAAAGTGATAGAAAGTTCAAACATGGCTCAGAACGGCGTATAACGTCATAATATCACGTTTTGGGTGCATTTTGTTTTTTATCTCCAACATGCTCCAAGATGTCATTTGACGCCTGAATATCACAAATATGATCAACAGAATTACCGGAGCCAAAAGTGATAGAAAGTTCAAACATGGCTCAGAACGGCGTATAACGTCATAATATCACGTTTTGGGCACATTTTGTTTTTTATCTCCAACATGCTCCAAGATGTCATTTGACGCCTGAATATCACAAATATGGTCAACAGAATTACCGGAACCGAAAGTGATAGAAAGTTCAAACATGGCTCAGAACGGCGTATAACGTCATAATATCACGTTTTGGGTGCATTTTGTTTTTTATCTCCAACATGCTCCAAGATGTCATTTGACGCCTGAATATGACAAATATGGTCAACAGAATTACCGGAGCCAAAAGTGATAGAAAGTTCAAACATGGCTCAGAACGGCGTATAACGTCATAATATCACGTTTTGGGCACATTTTGTTTTTTATCTCCAACATGCTCCAAGATGTCATTTGACGCCTGAATATCACAAATATGGTCAAAAGAATTACCGGAACCGAAAGTGATAGAAAGTTCAAACATGGCTCAGAACGGCGTATAACGTCATAATATCACGTTTTGGGCACATTTTGTTTTTTATCTCCAACATGCTCCAAGATGTCATTTGACGCCTGAATATCACAAATACGGTCAACAGAATTACCGGAACCAAAAGTGATAGAAAGTTCAAACATGGCTCAAAACGGCGTATAACGTCATAATATCACGTTTTGGGCACATTTTCTTTTTTATCTCCAACATGCTCCAAGATGTCATTTGGCGCCTGAATATCACAAATATGATCAACAGAATTACCGGAGCCAAAAGTGATAGAAAGTTCAAACATGGCTCAGAACGGCGTATAACGTCATAATATCACGTTTTGGGCACATTTTGTTTTTATTTCCAACATGCTCCAAGATGTCATTTTAGGCCTGAATATCACAAATATGGTCAACAGAATTATCGGAACCGAAAGTGATAGAAAGTTCAAACATGGCTCAAAACGGCGTATAACGTCATAATATCACGTTTTGGGCACATTTTCTTTTTTATCTCCAACATGCTCCAAGATGTCATTTGACGCCTGAATATCACAAATATGGTCAACAGAATTATCGGAACCGAAAGTGATAGAAAGTTCAAACATGGCTCAAAACGGCGTATAACGTCATAATATCACGTTTTGGGCACATTTTGTTTTTTATCTCCAACATGCTCCAAGATGTCATTTGGCGCCTGAATATCACAAATATGGTCAACAGAATTATCGGAACCGAAAGTGATAGAAAGTTCAAACATGGCTCAAAACGGCGTATAACGTCATAATATCACGTTTTGGGCACATTTTGTTTTTTATCTCCAACATGCTCCAAGATGTCATTTGACGCCTGAATATCAAATATATGGTCAACAGAATTACCGGAACCAAAAGTGATAGAAAGTTCAAACATGGCTCAAAACGGCGTATAACGTCATAATATCACGTTTTGGGCACATTTTGTTTTTTATCTCCAACATGCTCCAAGATGTCATTTGACGCCTGAATATCAAATATATGGTCAACAGAATTACTGGAACCAAAAGTGATAGAAAGTTCAAACATGGCTCAAAACGGCGTATAACGTCATAATATCACGTTTTGGGCACATTTTGTTTTTTATCTCCAACATGCTCCAAGATGTCATTTGGCGCCTGAATATCACAAATATGGTCAACAGAATTATCGGAACCGAAAGTGATAGAAAGTTCAAACATGGCTCAAAACGGCGTATAACGTCATAATATCACGTTTTGGGCACATTTTGTTTTTTATCTCCAACATGCTCCAAGATGTCATTTGACGCCTGAATATCAAATATATGGTCAACAGAATTACCGGAACCAAAAGTGATAGAAAGTTCAAACATGGCTCAAAACGGCGTATAACGTCATAATATCACGTTTTGGGCACATTTTGTTTTTTATCTCCAACATGCTCCAAGATGTCATTTGACGCCTGAATATCAAATATATGGTCAACAGAATTACTGGAACCAAAAGTGATAGAAAGTTCAAACATGGCTCAAAACGGCGTATAACGTCATAATATCAAGTTTTGGGCACATTTTGTTTTTTATCTCCAACATGCTCCAAGATGTCATTTGGTGCCTGAATATCACAAATATGGTCAACAGAATTATCGGAACCGAAAGTGATAGAAAGTTCAAACATGGCTCAAAACGGCGTATAACGTCATAATATCACGTTTTGGGCACATTTTGTTTTTTATCTCCAACATGCTCCAAGATGTCATTTGACGCCTGAATATCAAATATATGGTCAACAGAATTACCGGAACCAAAAGTGATAGAAAGTTCAAACATGGCTCAAAACGGCGTATAACGTCATAATATCACGTTTTGGGCACATTTTGTTTTTTATCTCCAACATGCTCCAAGATGTCATTTGACGCCTGAATATGACAAATATGGTCAACAAAATTACCGGAACCAAAAGTGATAGAAAGGTCAAACATGGCTCAGAACGGCGTATAACGTCATAATATCACGTTTTGGGCACATTTTGTTTTTTATCTCCAACATGCCCCAAGATGTCATTTGACGCCTGAATATGACAAATATGGTCAACAGAATTACCGGAACCAAAAGTGATAGAAAGTTCAAACATGGCTCAAAACGGCGTATAACGTCATAATATCACGTTTTGGGTGCATTTTGTTTTTTATCTCCAACATGCTCCAAGATGTCATTTGACGCCTGAATATGACAAATATGGTCAACAGAATTACCGGAGCCAAAAGTGATAGAAAGTTCAAACATGGCTCAGAACGGCGTATAACGTCATAATATCACGTTTTGGGCACATTTTGTTTTTTATCTCCAACATGTTCCAAGATGTCATTTGACGCCTGAATATCACAAATATGGTCAACAGAATTACCGGAACCGAAAGTGATAGAAAGTTCAAACATGGCTCAGAACGGCGTATAACGTCATAATATCACGTTTTGGGCACATTTTGTTTTTTATCTCCAACATGCTCCAAGATGTCATTTGACGCCTGAATATCACAAATACGGTCAACAGAATTACCGGAACCAAAAGTGATAGAAAGTTCAAACATGGCTCAAAACGGCGTATAACGTCATAATATCACGTTTTGGGCACATTTTCTTTTTTATCTCCAACATGCTCCAAGATGTCATTTGGCGCCTGAATATCACAAATATGATCAACAGAATTACCGGAGCCAAAAGTGATAGAAAGTTCAAACATGGCTCAGAACGGCGTATAACGTCATTATATCACGTTTTGGGCACATTTTGTTTTTTATCTCCAACTTGCTCCAAGATGTCATTTGGCGCCTGAATATCAAATATATGGTCAACAGAATTACCGGAACCGAAAGTGATAGAAAGTTCAAACATGGCTCAAAACGGCGTATAACGTCATAATATCACGTTTTGGGCACATTTTGTTTTTTATCTCCAACATGCTCCAAGATGTCATTTGACGCCTGAATATCACAAATACGGTCAACAGAATTACCGGAACCAAAAGTGATAGAAAGTTCAAACATGGCTCAAAACGGCGTATAACGTCATAATATCACGTTTTGGGCACATTTTCTTTTTTATCTCCAACATGCTCCAAGATGTCATTTGGCGCCTGAATATCACAAATATGATCAACAGAATTACCGGAGCCAAAAGTGATAGAAAGTTCAAACATGGCTCAGAACGGCGTATAACGTCATTATATCACGTTTTGGGCACATTTTGTTTTTTATCTCCAACATGCTCCAAGATGTCATTTGACGCCTGAATATCACAAATATGGTCAACAGAATTATCGGAACCGAAAGTGATAGAAAGTTCAAACATGGCTCAAAACGGCGTATAACGTCATAATATCACGTTTTGGGCACATTTTGTTTTTTATCTCCAACTTGCTCCAAGATGTCATTTGGCGCCTGAATATCAAATATATGGTCAACAGAATTACCGGAACCGAAAGTGATAGAAAGTTCAAACATGGCTCAAAACGGCGTATAACGTCATAATATCACGTTTTGGGCACATTTTGTTTTTTATCTCCAACATGCTCCAAGATGTCATTTGGCGCCTGAATATCACAAATATGGTCAACAGAATTATCGGAACCGAAAGTGATAGAAAGTTCAAACATGGCTCAAAACGGCGTATAACGTCATAATATCACGTTTTGGGCACATTTTGTTTTTTATCTCCAACATGCTCCAAGATGTCATTTGACGCCTGAATATCAAATATATGGTCAACAGAATTACCGGAACCAAAAGTGATAGAAAGTTCAAACATGGCTCAAAACGGCGTATAACGTCATAATATCACGTTTTGGGCACATTTTGTTTTTTATCTCCAACATGCTCCAAGATGTCATTTGGTGCCTGAATATCACAAATATGATCAACAGAATTACCGGAACCAAAAGTGATAGAAAGTTCAAACATGGCTCAGAACGGCGTATAACGTCATAATATCACGTTTTAGGCACATTTTGTTTTTTATCTCCAACATGCTCCAAGATGTCATTTGACGCCTGAATATGACAAATATGGTCAACAGAATTACCGGAACCAAAAGTGATAGAAAGGTCAAACATGGCTCAGAACGGCGTATAACGTCATAATATCACGTTTTGGACACATTTTGTTTTTTATCTCCAACATGCTCCAAGATGTCATTTGACGCCTGAATATCACAAATACGGTCAACAGAATTACCGGAACCAAAAGTGATAGAAAGTTCAAACATGGCTCAGAACGGCGTATAACGTCATAATATCACGTTTTGGGTGCATTTTGTTTTTTATCTCCAACATGCTCCAAGATGTCATTTGGCGCCTGAATATCACAAATATGATCAACAGAATTACCGGAGCCAAAAGTGATAGAAAGTTCAAACATGGCTCAGAACGGCGTATAACGTCATAATATCACGTTTTGGACACATTTTGTTTTTTATCTCCTATATGCTCCAAGATGCCATTTGACGCCTGAATATCACAAATATGGTCAACAGAATTACCGGAACCAAAAGTGATAGAAAGTTCAAACATGGCTCAAAACGGCGTATAACGTCATAATATCACGTTTTGGGCACATTTTCTTTTTTATCTCCAACATGCTCCAAGATGTCATTTGGCGCCTGAATATCACAAATATGATCAACAGAATTACCGGAGCCAAAAGTGATAGAAAGTTCAAACATGGCTCAGAACGGCGTATAACGTCATTATATCACGTTTTGGGCACATTTTGTTTTTTATCTCCAACTTGCTCCAAGATGTCATTTGGCGCCTGAATATCAAATATATGGTCAACAGAATTACCGGAACCGAAAGTGATAGAAAGTTCAAACATGGCTCAAAACGGCGTATAACGTCATAATATCACGTTTTGGGCACATTTTGTTTTTTATCTCCAACATGCTCCAAGATGTCATTTGACGCCTGAATATCACAAATACGGTCAACAGAATTACCGGAACCAAAAGTGATAGAAAGTTCAAACATGGCTCAAAACGGCGTATAACGTCATAATATCACGTTTTGGGCACATTTTCTTTTTTATCTCCAACATGCTCCAAGATGTCATTTGGCGCCTGAATATCACAAATATGATCAACAGAATTACCGGAGCCAAAAGTGATAGAAAGTTCAAACATGGCTCAGAACGGCGTATAACGTCATTATATCACGTTTTGGGCACATTTTGTTTTTTATCTCCAACATGCTCCAAGATGTCATTTGACGCCTGAATATCACAAATATGATCAACAGAATTACCGGAGCCAAAAGTGATAGAAAGTTCAAACATGGCTCAGAACGGCGTATAACGTCATTATATCACGTTTTGGGCACATTTTGTTTTTTATCTCCAACATGCTCCAAGATGTCATTTGACGCCTGAATATCACAAATATGGTCAACAGAATTATCGGAACCGAAAGTGATAGAAAGTTCAAACATGGCTCAAAACGGCGTATAACGTCATAATATCACGTTTTGGGCACATTTTGTTTTTTATCTCCAACTTGCTCCAAGATGTCATTTGGCGCCTGAATATCAAATATATGGTCAACAGAATTACCGGAACCGAAAGTGATAGAAAGTTCAAACATGGCTCAAAACGGCGTATAACGTCATAATATCACGTTTTGGGCACATTTTGTTTTTTATCTCCAACATGCTCCAAGATGTCATTTGACGCCTGAATATCAAATATATGGTCAACAGAATTACCGGAACCAAAAGTGATAGAAAGTTCAAACATGGCTCAAAACGGCGTATAACGTCATAATATCACGTTTTGGGCACATTTTGTTTTTTATCTCCAACATGCTCCAAGATGTCATTTGGTGCCTGAATATCACAAATATGATCAACAGAATTACCGGAACCAAAAGTGATAGAAAGTTCAAACATGGCTCAGAACGGCGTATAACGTCATAATATCACGTTTTAGGCACATTTTGTTTTTTATCTCCAACATGCTCCAAGATGTCATTTGACGCCTGAATATGACAAATATGGTCAACAGAATTACCGGAACCAAAAGTGATAGAAAGGTCAAACATGGCTCAGAACGGCGTATAACGTCATAATATCACGTTTTGGACACATTTTGTTTTTTATCTCCAACATGCTCCAAGATGTCATTTGACGCCTGAATATCACAAATACGGTCAACAGAATTACCGGAACCAAAAGTGATAGAAAGTTCAAACATGGCTCAGAACGGCGTATAACGTCATAATATCACGTTTTGGGTGCATTTTGTTTTTTATCTCCAACATGCTCCAAGATGTCATTTGGCGCCTGAATATCACAAATATGATCAACAGAATTACCGGAGCCAAAAGTGATAGAAAGTTCAAACATGGCTCAGAACGGCGTATAACGTCATAATATCACGTTTTGGACACATTTTGTTTTTTATCTCCTATATGCTCCAAGATGCCATTTGACGCCTGAATATCACAAATATGGTCAACAGAATTACCGGAACCAAAAGTGATAGAAAGTTCAAACATGGCTCAAAAGGGCGTATAACGTCATAATATCACGTTTTGGGCACATTTTGTTTTTTATCTCCAACATGCTCCAAGATGTCATTTGGCGCCTGAATATCACAAATATGGTCAACAGAATTATCGGAACCGAAAGTGATAGAAAGTTCAAGCATGGCTCAAAACGGCGTATAACGGCAAAATATCACGTTTTGGGCACATTTTGTTTTTTATCTCCAACATGCTCCAAGATGTCATTTGGCGCCTGAATATCACAAATATGATCAACAGAATTACCGGAGCCAAAAGTGATAGAAAGTTCAAACATGGCTCAGAACGGCGTATAACGTCATAATATCACGTTTTGGGTGCATTTTGTTTTTTATCTCCAACATGCTCCAAGATGTCATTTGGCGCCTGAATATCACAAATATGGTCAACAGAATTATCGGAACCGAAAGTGATAGAAAGTTCAAACATGGCTCAAAACGGCGTATAACGTCATAATATCACGTTTTGGGCACATTTTGTTTTTTATCTCCAACATGCTCCAAGATGTCATTTGACGCCTGAATATCAAATATATGGTCAACAGAATTACCGGAACCAAAAGTGATAGAAAGTTCAAACATGGCTCAAAACGGCGTATAACGTCATAATATCACGTTTTGGGCACATTTTGTTTTTTATCTCCAACATGCTCCAAGATGTCATTTGGTGCCTGAATATCACAAATATGATCAACAGAATTACCGGAACCAAAAGTGATAGAAAGTTCAAACATGGCTCAGAACGGCGTATAACGTCATAATATCACGTTTTAGGCACATTTTGTTTTTTATCTCCAACATGCTCCAAGATGTCATTTGGCGCCTGAATATCACAAATATGGTCAACAGAATTATCGGAACCGAAAGTGATAGAAAGTTCAAGCATGGCTCAAAACGGCGTATAACGGCAAAATATCACGTTTTGGGCACATTTTGTTTTTTATCACCAACATGCTCCAAGATGTCATTTGGCGCCTGAATATCACAAATATGATCAACAGAATTACCGGAGCCAAAAGTGATAGAAAGTTCAAACATGGCTCAGAACGGCGTATAACGTCATAATATCACGTTTTGGGTGCATTTTGTTTTTTATCTCCAACATGCTCCAAGATGTCATTTGGCGCCTGAATATCACAAATATGATCAACAGAATTATCGGAACCGATAGTGATAGAAAGTTCAAACATGGCTCAAAACGGCGTATAACGTCATAATATCACGTTTTGGGCACATTTTGTTTTTTATCTCCAACATGCTCCAACATGTCATTTGACGCCTGAATATGACAAATATGGTCAACAGAATTACCGGAGCCCAAAGTGATAGAAAGTTCAAACATGGCTCAAAACGGCTTATAACGTCATAATATCACGTTTTGGGCACATTTTGTTTTTTATCTCCAACATGCTCCAAGATGTCATTTGGCGCCTGAATATCACATATATGGTCAACAGAATTACCGGAACCGAAAGTGATAGAAAGTTCAAACATGGCTCAGAACGGCGTATAACTTCATAATATCACGTTTTGGGCACATTTTGTTTTTTATCTCCAACATGCTCCAAGATGTCATTTGGCACCTGAATATCACAAATATGATCAACAGAATTATCGGAACCGATAGTGATAGAAAGTTCAAACATGGCTCAAAACGGCGTATAACGTCATAATATCACGTTTTGGGCACATTTTGCTTTTTAACTCCAACTTGCTCCAAGATGTCATTTGGCGCCTGAATATCACAAATATGATCAACAGAATTACCGGAACCAAAAGCGATAGAAAGGTCAAACATGGCTCAGAACGGCGTATAACGTCATAATATCACGTTTTGGGCACATTTTGTTTTTTATCTCCAACATGTTCCAAGATGTCATTTGACGCCTGAATATCACAAATATGGTCAACAGAATTACCGGAACCGAAAGTGATAGAAAGTTCAAACATGGCTCAGAACGGCGTATAACGTCATAATATCACGTTTTGGGCACATTTTGTTTTTTATCTCCAACATGCTCCAAGATGTCATTTGACGCCTGAATATCACAAATACGGTCAACAGAATTACCGGAACCAAAAGTGATAGAAAATTCAAACATGGCTCAAAACGGCGTATAACGTCATAATATCACGTTTTGGGCACATTTTCTTTTTTATCTCCAACATGCTCCAAGATGTCATTTGGCGCCTGAATATCACAAATATGATCAACAGAATTACCGGAGCCAAAAGTGATAGAAAGTTCAAACATGGCTCAGAACGGCGTATAACGTCATTATATCACGTTTTGGGCACATTTTGTTTTTTATCTCCAACATGCTCCAAGATGTCATTTGACGCCTGAATATCACAAATATGGTCAACAGAATTATCGGAACCGAAAGTGATAGAAAGTTCAAACATGGCTCAAAACGGCGTATAACGTCATAATATCACGTTTTGGGCACATTTTGTTTTTTATCTCCAACTTGCTCCAAGATGTCATTTGGCGCCTGAATATCAAATATATGGTCAACAGAATTACCGGAACCGAAAGTGATAGAAAGTTCAAACATGGCTCAAAACGGCGTATAACGTCATAATATCACGTTTTGGGCACATTTTGTTTTTTATCTCCAACATGCTCCAAGATGTCATTTGACGCCTGAATATCACAAATACGGTCAACAGAATTACCGGAACCAAAAGTGATAGAAAGTTCAAACATGGCTCAAAACGGCGTATAACGTCATAATATCACGTTTTGGGCACATTTTCTTTTTTATCTCCAACATGCTCCAAGATGTCATTTGGCGCCTGAATATCACAAATATGATCAACAGAATTACCGGAGCCAAAAGTGATAGAAAGTTCAAACATGGCTCAGAACGGCGTATAACGTCATTATATCACGTTTTGGGCACATTCTGTTTTTTATCTCCAACATGCTCCAAGATGTCATTTGACGCCTGAATATCACAAATATGGTCAACAGAATTATCGGAACCGAAAGTGATAGAAAGTTCAAACATGGCTCAAAACGGCGTATAACGTCATAATATCACGTTTTGGGCACATTTTGTTTTTTATCTCCAACTTGCTCCAAGATGTCATTTGGCGCCTGAATATCAAATATATGGTCAACAGAATTACCGGAACCGAAAGTGATAGAAAGTTCAAACATGGCTCAAAACGGCGTATAACGTCATAATATCACGTTTTGGGCACATTTTGTTTTTTATCTCCAACATGCTCCAAGATGTCATTTGGCGCCTGAATATCACAAATATGGTCAACAGAATTATCGGAACCGAAAGTGATAGAAAGTTCAAACATGGCTCAAAACGGCGTATAACGTCATAATATCACGTTTTGGGCACATTTTGTTTTTTATCTCCAACATGCTCCAAGATGTCATTTGACGCCTGAATATCAAATATATGGTCAACAGAATTACCGGAACCAAAAGTGATAGAAAGTTCAAACATGGCTCAAAACGGCGTATAACGTCATAATATCACGTTTTGGGCACATTTTGTTTTTTATCTCCAACATGCTCCAAGATGTCATTTGGTGCCTGAATATCACAAATATGATCAACAGAATTACCGGAACCAAAAGTGATAGAAAGTTCAAACATGGCTCAGAACGGCGTATAACGTCATAATATCACGTTTTAGGCACATTTTGTTTTTTATCTCCAACATGCTCCAAGATGTCATTTGACGCCTGAATATGACAAATATGGTCAACAGAATTACCGGAACCAAAAGTGATAGAAAGGTCAAACATGGCTCAGAACGGCGTATAACGTCATAATATCACGTTTTGGACACATTTTGTTTTTTATCTCCAACATGCTCCAAGATGTCATTTGACGCCTGAATATCACAAATACGGTCAACAGAATTACCGGAACCAAAAGTGATAGAAAGTTCAAACATGGCTCAGAACGGCGTATAACGTCATAATATCACGTTTTGGGTGCATTTTGTTTTTTATCTCCAACATGCTCCAAGATGTCATTTGGCGCCTGAATATCACAAATATGATCAACAGAATTACCGGAGCCAAAAGTGATAGAAAGTTCAAACATGGCTCAGAACGGCGTATAACGTCATAATATCACGTTTTGGACACATTTTGTTTTTTATCTCCTATATGCTCCAAGATGCCATTTGACGCCTGAATATCACAAATATGGTCAACAGAATTACCGGAACCAAAAGTGATAGAAAGTTCAAACATGGCTCAAAAGGGCGTATAACGTCATAATATCACGTTTTGGGCACATTTTGTTTTTTATCTCCAACATGCTCCAAGATGTCATTTGGCGCCTGAATATCACAAATATGGTCAACAGAATTATCGGAACCGAAAGTGATAGAAAGTTCAAGCATGGCTCAAAACGGCGTATAACGGCAAAATATCACGTTTTGGGCACATTTTGTTTTTTATCTCCAACATGCTCCAAGATGTCATTTGGCGCCTGAATATCACAAATATGATCAACAGAATTACCGGAGCCAAAAGTGATAGAAAGTTCAAACATGGCTCAGAACGGCGTATAACGTCATAATATCACGTTTTGGGTGCATTTTGTTTTTTATCTCCAACATGCTCCAAGATGTCATTTGGCACCTGAATATCACAAATATGATCAACAGAATTATCGGAACCGATAGTGATAGAAAGTTCAAACATGGCTCAAAACGGCGTATAACGTCATAATATCACGTTTTGGGCACATTTTGTTTTTTATCTCCAACTTGCTCCAAGATGTCATTTGGCGCCTGAATATCACAAATATGATCAACAGAATTACCGGAACCAAAAGCGATAGAAAGGTCAAACATGGCTCAGAACGGCGTATAACGTCATAATATTACGTTTTGGGCACATTTTGTTTTTTATCTCCAACATGCTCCAACATGTCATTTGACGCCTGAATATCACAAATATGATCAACAGAATTATCGGAACCGATAGTGATAGAAAGTTCAAACATGGCTCAAAACGGCGTATAACGTCATAATATCACGTTTTGGGCACATTTTGTTTTTTATCTCCAACATGCTCCAACATGTCATTTGACGCCTGAATATGACAAATATGGTCAACAGAATTACCGGAGCCAAAAGTGATAGAAAGTTCAAACATGGCTCAAAACGGCTTATAACGTCATAATATCACGTTTTGGGCACATTTTGTTTTTTATCTCCAACATGCTCCAAGATGTCATTTGGCGCCTGAATATCACATATATGGTCAACAGAATTACCGGAACCGAAAGTGATAGAAAGTTCAAACATGGCTCAGAACGGCGTATAACTTCATAATATCACGTTTTGGGCGCATTTTGTTTTTTATCTCCAACATGCTCCAAGATGTCATTTGGCACCTGAATATCACAAATATGATCAACAGAATTATCGGAACCGATAGTGATAGAAAGTTCAAACATGGCTCAAAACGGCGTATAACGTCATAATATCACGTTTTGGGCACATTTTGTTTTTTATCTCCAACTTGCTCCAAGATGTCATTTGGCGCCTGAATATCACAAATATGGTCAACAGAATTATCGGAACCGAAAGTGATAGAAAGTTCAAACATGGCTCAAAACGGCGTATAACGTCATAATATCACGTTTTGGGCACATTTTGTTTTTTATCTGCAACATGCTCCAAGATGTCATTTGATGCCTGAATATGACAAATATGGTCAACAAAATTACCGGAACCAAAAGTGATAGAAAGGTCAAACATGGCTCAGAACGGCGTATAACGTCATAATATCACGTTTTGGGCACATTTTGATTTTTATCTCCAACATGCTCCAAGATGTCATTTGGCGCCTGAATATCACAAATATGGTCAACAGAATTATCGGAACCGTAAGTGATAGAAAGTTCAAGCATGGCTCAAAACGGCGTATAACGTCATAATATCACGTTTTGGGCACATTTTGTTTTTTATCTCCAACATGCCCCAAGATGTCATTTGACGCCTGAATATGACAAATATGGTCAACAGAATTACCGGAACCAAAAGTGATAGAAAGTTCAAACATGGCTCAAAACGGCGTATAACGTCATAATATCACGTTTTGGGTGCATTTTGTTTTTTATCTCCAACATGCTCCAAGATGTCATTTGACGCCTGAATATGACAAATATGGTCAACAGAATTACCGGAGCCAAAAGTGATAGAAAGTTCAAACATGGCTCAGAACGGCGTATAACGTCATAATATCACGTTTTGGGCACATTTTGTTTTTTATCTCCAACATGCTCCAAGATGTCATTTGACGCCTGAATATCACAAATATGGTCAACAGAATTACCGGAACCGAAAGTGATAGAAAGTTCAAACATGGCTCAGAACGGCGTATAACGTCATAATATCACGTTTTGGGCACATTTTGTTTTTTATCTCCAACATGCTCCAAGATGTCATTTGACGCCTGAATATCACAAATACGGTCAACAGAATTACCGGAACCAAAAGTGATACAAAGGTCAAACATGGCTCAAAACGGCGTATAACGTCATTATATCACGTTTTGGGCACATTTTGTTTTTTATCTCCAACATGCTCCAAGATGTCATTTGAGGCCTGAATATCACAAATATGGTCAACAGAATTATCGGAACCGAAAGTGATAGAAAGTTCAAACATGGCTCAAAACGGCGTATAACGTCATAATATCACGTTTTGGGCACATTTTGTTTTTTATCTCCAACATGCTCCAAGATGTCATTTGGCGCCTGAATATCACAAATATGGTCAACAGAATTACCGGAGCCAAAAGTGATAGAAAGTTCAAACATGGCTCAGAACGGCGTATAACGTCATTATATCACGTTTTGGGCACATTTTGTTTTTTATCTCCTATATGCTCCAAGATGTCATTTGACGACTGAATATCAAATATATGGTCAACAGAATTACCGGAACCAAAAGTGATAGAAAGTTCAAACATGGCTCAAAACGGCGTATAACGTCATAATATCACGTTTTGGGCACATTTTGTTTTTTATCTCCAACATGCTCCAAGATGTCATTTGGCGCCTGAATATCACAAATATGATCAACAGAATTACCGGAGCCAAAAGTGATAGAAAGTTCAAACATGGCTCAGAACGGCGTATAACGTCATAATATCACGTTTTGGGCACATTTTGTTTTTTATCTCCAACATGCTCCAAGATGTCATTTGACGCCTGAATATCACAAATACGGTCAACAGAATTACCGGAACCGAAAGTGATAGAAAGTTCAAACATGGCTCAAAACGGCGTATAACGTCATAATATCACGTTTTGGGCACATTTTGTTTTTTATCTCCAACATGCTCCAAGATGTCATTTGGCGCCTGAATATCACAAATATGATCAACAGAATTACCGGAGCCAAAAGTGATAGAAAGTTCAAACATGGCTCAGAACGGCGTATAACGTCATTATATCACGTTTTGGGCACATTTTGTTTTTTATCTCCTATATGCTCCAAGATGCCATTTGACGCCTGAATATCACAAATATGGTCAACAGAATTATCGGAACCGAAAGTGATAGAAAGTTCAAACATGGCTCAAAACGGCGTATAACGTCATAATATCACGTTTTGGGCACATTTTGTTTTTTATCTCCAACATGCTCCAAGATGTCATTTGGCGCCTGAATATCACAAATATGGTCAACAGAATTATCGGAACCGAAAGTGATAGAAAGTTCAAACATGGCTCAAAATGGCGTATAACGTCTTAATATCACGTTTTGGGCACATTTTGTTTTTTATCTCCAACATGCTCCAAGATGTCATTTGACGCCTGAATATGACAAATATGGTCAACAGAATTACCGGAACCAAAAGTGATAGAAAGTTCAAACATGGCTCAAAATGGCGTATAACGTCATAATATCACGTTTTGGGCACATTTTGTTTTTTATCTCCAACATGCTCCAAGATGTCATTTGGCGCCTGAATATCACAAATATGGTCAACAGAATTACCGGAGCCAAAAGTGATAGAAAGTTCAAACATGGCTCAGAACGGCGTATAACGTCATAATATCACGTTTTGGGCACATTTTGTTTTTTATCTCCAACATGCTCCAAGATGTCATTTGGCGCCTGAATATCACAAATATGATCAACAGAATTACCGGAGCCAAAAGTGATAGAAAGTTCAAACATGGCTCAGAACGGCGTATAACGTCATAATATCACGTTTTGGGCACATTTTGTTTTATATCTCCAACTTGCTCCAAGATGTCATTTGGCGCCTGAATATCAAATATATGGTCAACAGAATTATCGGAACCGAAAGTGATACAAAGTTCAAACATGGCTCAGAACGGCGTATAACGTCATAATATCACGTTTTGGGCACATTTTGTTTTTTATCTCCAACATGCTCCAAGATGTCATTTGGCGCCTGAATATCACAAATATGATCAACAGAATTACCGGAGCCAAAAGTGATAGAAAGTTCAAACATGGCTCAGAACGGCGTATAACGTCACAATATCACGTTTTGGGGACATTTTGTTTTTTATCTCCAACATGCTCCAAGATGTCATTTGACGCCTGAATATCACAAATACGGTCAACAGAATTACCGGAACCAAAAGTGATAGAAAGTTCAAACATGGCTCAAAACGGCGTAAAACGTCATAATATCACGTTTTGGGCAGATTTTGTTTTTTATCTCCAATTTGCTCCAAGATGTCATTTGCCGCCTGAATATCACATATATGGTCAACAGAATTACCGGAACCGAAAGTGATAGAAAGTTCAAACATGGCTCAAAACGGCGTATAACGTCATAATATCACGTTTTGGGCACATTTTGTTTTTTATCTCCAACATGCTCCAAGATGTCATTTGAGGCCTGAATATCACAAATATGATCAACAGAATTATCGGAACCGAAAGTGATAGAAAGTTCAAACATGGCTCAAAACGGCGTATAACGTCATAATATCACGTTTTGGGCACATTTTGTTTTTTATCTCCAACATGCTCCAAGATGTCATTTGGCGCCTGAATATCACAAATATGGTCAACAGAATTATCGGAACCGAAAGTGATAGAAAGTTCAAACATGGCTCAAAACGGCGTATAACGTCATAATATCACGTTTTGGGCACATTTTGTTTTTTATCTCCAACATGCTCCAAGATGTCATTTGACGCCTGAATATCACAAATACGGTCAACAGAATTACCGGAACCGAAAGTGATAGAAAGTTCAAACATGGCTCAAAACGGCGTATAACGTCATAATATCACGTTTTGGGCACATTTTGTTTTTTATCTCCAACATGCTCCAAGATGTCATTTGGCGCCTGAATATCACAAATATGATCAACAGAATTACCGGAGCCAAAAGTGATAGAAAGTTCAAACATGGCTCAGAACGGCGTATAACGTCATTATATCACGTTTTGGGCACATTTTGTTTTTTATCTCCTATATGCTCCAAGATGCCATTTGACGCCTGAATATCACAAATATGGTCAACAGAATTATCGGAACCGAAAGTGATAGAAAGTTCAAACATGGCTCAAAACGGCGTATAACGTCATAATATCACGTTTTGGGCACATTTTGTTTTTTATCTCCAACATGCTCCAAGATGTCATTTGGCGCCTGAATATCAAATATATGGTCAACAGAATTATCGGAACCGAAAGTGATACAAAGTTCAAACATGGCTCAGAACGGCGTATAACGTCATAATATCACGTTTTGGGCACATTTTGTTTTTTATCTCCAACATGCTCCAAGATGTCATTTGGCGCCTGAATATCACAAATATGATCAACAGAATTACCGGAGCCAAAAGTGATAGAAAGTTCAAACATGGCTCAGAACGGCGTATAACGTCACAATATCACGTTTTGGGGACATTTTGTTTTTTATCTCCAACATGCTCCAAGATGTCATTTGACGCCTGAATATCACAAATACGGTCAACAGAATTACCGGAACCAAAAGTGATAGAAAGTTCAAACATGGCTCAAAACGGCGTAAAACGTCATAATATCACGTTTTGGGCAGATTTTGTTTTTTATCTCCAATTTGCTCCAAGATGTCATTTGCCGCCTGAATATCACATATATGGTCAACAGAATTACCGGAACCGAAAGTGATAGAAAGTTCAAACATGGCTCAAAACGGCGTATAACGTCATAATATCACGTTTTGGGCACATTTTGTTTTTTATCTCCAACATGCTCCAAGATGTCATTTGAGGCCTGAATATCACAAATATGATCAACAGAATTATCGGAACCGAAAGTGATAGAAAGTTCAAACATGGCTCAAAACGGCGTATAACGTCATAATATCACGTTTTGGGCACATTTTGTTTTTTATCTCCAACATGCTCCAAGATGTCATTTGGCGCCTGAATATCACAAATATGGTCAACAGAATTATCGGAACCGAAAGTGATAGAAAGTTCAAACATGGCTCAAAACGGCGTATAACGTCATAATATCACGTTTTGGGCACATTTTGTTTTTTATCTCCAACATGCTCCAAGATGTCATTTGACGCCTGAATATTACAAATATGGTCAACAGAATTACCGGAACCAAAAGTGATAGAAAGGTCAAACATGGCTCAGAACGGCGTATAACGTCATAATATCACGTTTTGGGCACATTTTGTTTTTTATCTCCAACATGCTCCAAGATGTCATTTGGCGCCTGAATATCACATATATGGTCAACAGAATTACCGGAACCGAAAGTGATAGAAAGTTCAAACATGGCTCAGAACGGCGTATAACGTCATAATATCACGTTTTGGGTGCATTTTGTTTTTTATCTCCAACATGCTCCAAGATGTCATTTGGCGCCTGAATATCACAAATATGGTCAACAGAATTATCGGAACCGAAAGTGATAGAAAATTCAAACATGGCTCAAAACGGCGTATAACGTCATAATATCACGTTTTGGGCACATTTTGTTTTTTATCTCCAACATGCTCCAAGATGTCATTTGGCGCCTGAATATCACAAATATGATCAACAGAATTACCGGAACCAAAAGTGATAGAAAGTTCAAACATGGCTCAGAACGGCGTAAAACGTCATAATATCACGTTTTGGGCACATTTTGTTTTTTATCTCCAACATGCTCCAAGATGTCATTTGACGCCTGAATATCACAAATATGGTCAACAGAATTACCGGAACCGAAAGTGATAGAAAGTTCAAACATGGCTCAGAACGGCGTATAACGTCATAATATCACGTTTTGGGCACATTTTGTTTTTTATCTCCAACATGCTCCAAGATGTCATTTGGCGCCTGAATATCACAAATACGGTCAACAGAATTACCGGAACCAAAAGTGATAGAGAGTTCAAACATGGCTCAGAACGGCGTATAACGTCATTATATCACGTTCTGGGCACATTTTGTTTTTTATCTCCAACATGCTCCAAGATGTCATTTGACGCCTGAATATCACAAATATGGTTAACAGAATTATCGGAACCGAAAGTGATAGAAAGTTCAAACATGGCTCAAAACGGCGTATAACGTCATAATATCACGTTTTGGGCACATTTTGTTTTTTATCTCCAATTTGCTCCAAGATGTCATTTGCCGCCTGAATATCACATATATGGTCAACAGAATTACCGGAACCGAAAGTGATAGAAAGTTCAAACATGGCTCAAAACGGCGTATAACGTCATAATATCACGTTTTGGGCACATTTTGTTTTTTATCTCCAACATGCTCCAAGATGTCATTTGAGGCCTGAATATCACAAATATGATCAACAGAATTATCGGAACCGAAAGTGATAGAAAGTTCAAACATGGCTCAAAACGGCGTATAACGTCATAATATCACGTTTTGGGCACATTTTGTTTTTTATCTCCAACATGCTCCAAGATGTCATTTGGCGCCTGAATATCACAAATATGGTCAACAGAATTATCGGAACCGAAAGTGATAGAAAGTTCAAACATGGCTCAAAACGGCGTATAACGTCATAATATCACGTTTTGGGCACATTTTGTTTTTTATCTCCAACATGCTCCAAGATGTCATTTGACGCCTGAATATTACAAATATGGTCAACAGAATTACCGGAACCAAAAGTGATAGAAAGGTCAAACATGGCTCAGAACGGCGTATAACGTCATAATATCACGTTTTGGGCACATTTTGTTTTTTATCTCCAACATGCTCCAAGATGTCATTTGGCGCCTGAATATCAAATACATGGTCAACAGAATTACCGGAACCAAAAGTGATAGAAAGTTCAAACATTGCTCAAAACGGCGTATAACGTCATAATATCACGTTTTGGGCACATTTTGTTTTTTATCTCCAACATGCTCCAAGATGTCATTTGGCGCCTGAATATCACAAATATGATCAACAGAATTACCGGAACCAAAAGTGATAGAAAGGTCAAACATGGCTCAGAACGGCGTATAACGTCATAATATCACGTTTTGGGCACATTTTGTTTTTTATCTCCAACTTGCTCCAAGATGTCATTTGGCGCCTGAATATCAAATATATGGTCAACAGAATTACCGGAACCGAAAGTGATAGAAAGTTCAAACATGGCTCAAAACGGCGTATAACGTCATAATATCACGTTTTGGGCACATTTTGTTTTTTATCTCCAACATGCTCCAAGATGTCATTTGGCGCCTGAATATCACAAATATGTTCAACAGAATTACCGGAACCAAAAGTGATAGAAAGGTCAAACATGGCTCAGAACGGCGTATAACGTCATAATATCACGTTTTGGGCACATTTTGTTTTTTATCTCCAACATGCTCCAAGATGTCATTTGGCGCCTGAATATCACAAATATGTTCAACAGAATTACCGGAACCAAAAGTGATAGAAAGGTCAAACATGGCTCAGAACGGCGTATAACGTCATAATATCACGTTTTGGGCACATTTTGTTTTTTATCTCCAACATGCTCCAAGATGTCATTTGAGGCCTGAATATCACAAATATGGTCAACAGAATTATCGGAACCGAAAGTGATAGAAAGTTCAAACATGGCTCAGAACGGCGTAAAACGTCATAATATCACGTTTTGGGCACATTTTGTTTTTTATCTCCAACATGCTCCAAGATGTCATTTGACGCCTGAATATCACAAATATGGTCAACAGAATTACCGGAACCGAAAGTGATAGAAAGTTCAAACATGGCTCAGAACGGCGTATAACGTCATAATATCACGTTTTGGGCACATTTTGTTTTTTATCTCCAACATGCTCCAAGATGTCATTTGACGCCTGAATATCACAAATACGGTCAACAGAATTACCGGAACCAAAAGTGATAGAGAGTTCAAACATGGCTCAGAACGGCGTATAACGTCATTATATCACGTTCTGGGCACATTTTGTTTTTTATCTCCAACATGCTCCAAGATGTCATTTGACGCCTGAATATCACAAATATGGTCAACAGAATTATCGGAACCGAAAGTGATAGAAAGTTCAAACATGGCTCAAAACGGCGTATAACGTCATAATATCACGTTTTGGGCACATTTTGTTTTTTATCTCCAATTTGCTCCAAGATGTCATTTGGCGCCTGAATATCAAATATATGGTCAACAGAATTACCGGAACCAAAAGTGATAGAAAGTTCAAACATGGCTCAAAACGGCGTATAACGTCATAATATCACGTTTTGGGCACATTTTGTTTTTTATCTCCAACATGCTCCAAGATGTCATTTGAGGCCTGAATATCACAAATATGATCAACAGAATTATCGGAACCGAAAGTGATAGAAAGTTCAAACATGGCTCAAAACGGCGTATAACGTCATAATATCACGTTTTGGGCACATTTTGTTTTTTATCTCCAACATGCTCCAAGATGTCATTTGGCGCCTGAATATCACAAATATGGTCAACAGAATTATCGGAACCGAAAGTGATAGAAAGTTCAAACATGGCTCAAAACGGCGTATAACGTCATAATATCACGTTTTGGGCACATTTTGTTTTTTATCTCCAACATGCTCCAAGATGTCATTTGAGGCCTGAATATCACAAATATGATCAACAGAATTATCGGAACCGAAAGTGATAGAAAGTTCAAACATGGCTCAAAACGGCGTATAACGTCATAATATCACGTTTTGGGCGCATTTTGTTTTTTATCTCCAACATGCTCCAAGATGTCATTTGGCGCCTGAATATCACAAATATGATCAACAGAGTTACCGGAGCCAAAAGTGATAGAAAGTTCAAACATGGCTCAGAACGGCGTATAACGTCATAATATCACGTTTTGGGTGCATTTTGTTTTTTATCTCCAACATGCTCCAAGATGTCATTTGGCGCCTGAATATCACAAATATGGTCAACAGAATTATCGGAACCGAAAGTGATAGAAAGTTCAAACATGGCTAGAACGGCGTATAACGTCATAATATCACGTTTTGGGCACATTTTGTTTTTTATCTCCAACATGTTCCAAGATGTCATTTGGCGCCTGAATATCACAAATATGGTCAACAGAATTATCGGAACCGAAAGTGATAGAAAGTTCAAACATGGCTCAGAACGGCGTATAACGTCATTATATCACGTTTTGGGCACATTTTGTTTTTTATCTCCTATATGCTCCAAGATGCCATTTGACGCCTGAATATCACAAATATGGTCAACAGAATTATCGGAATCGAAAGTGATAGAAAGTTCAAACATGGCTCAGAACGGCGTATAACGTCATAATATCACGTTTTGGGCGCATTTTGTTTTTTATCTCCAACATGCTCCAAGATGTCATTTGGCGCCTGAATATCAAATATATGGTCAACAGAATTATCGGAACCGAAAGTGATAGAAAGTTCAAACATGGCTCAGAACGGCGTATAACGTCATAATATCACGTTTTGGGTGCATTTTGTTTTTTATCTCCAACATGCTCCAAGATGTCATTTGGCGCCTGAATATCACAAATATGGTCAACAGAATTATCGGAACCGAAAGTGATAGAAAGTTCAAACATGGCTCAGAACGGCGTATAACGTCATAATATCACGTTTTGGGTGCATTTTGTTTTTTATCTCCAACATGCTCCAAGATGTCATTTGGCGCCTGAATATCACAAATATGGTCAACAGAATTATCGGAACCGAAAGTGATAGAAAGTTCAAACATGGCTCAGAACGGCGTATAACGTCATAATATCACGTTTTGGGTGCATTTTGTTTTTTATCTCCAACATGCTCCAAGATGTCATTTGGCGCCTGAATATCACAAATATGGTCAACAGAATTATCGGAACCGAAAGTGATAGAAAGTTCAAACATGGCTCAGAACGGCGTATAACGTCATAATATCACGTTTTGGGCACATTTTGTTTTTTATCTCCAACATGTTCCAAGATGTCATTTGGCGCCTGAATATCACAAATATGGTCAACAGAATTATCGGAACCGAAAGTGATAGAAAGTTCAAACATGGCTCAGAACGGCGTATAACGTCATTATATCACGTTTTGGGCACATTTTGTTTTTTATCTCCTATATGCTCCAAGATGCCATTTGACGCCTGAATATCACAAATATGGTCAACAGAATTATCGGAACCGAAAGTGATAGAAAGTTCAAACATGGCTCAGAACGGCGTATAACGTCATAATATCACGTTTTGGGCGCATTTTGTTTTTTATCTCCAACATGCTCCAAGATGTCATTTGGCGCCTGAATATCAAATATATGGTCAACAGAATTATCGGAACCGAAAGTGATAGAAAGTTCAAACATGGCTCAGAACGGCGTATAACGTCATAATATCACGTTTTGGGTGCATTTTGTTTTTTATCTCCAACATGCTCCAAGATGTCATTTGGCGCCTGAATATCACAATTATGGTCAACAGAATTATCGGAACCGAAAGTGATAGAAAGTTCAAACATGGCTCAGAACGGCGTATAACGTCATAATATCACGTTTTGGACACATTTTGTTTTTTATCTCCTATATGCTCCAAGATGCCATTTGACGCCTGAATATCACAAATATGGTCAACAGAATTACCGGAACCAAAAGTGATAGAAAGTTCAAACATGGCTCAAAAGGGCGTATAACGTCATAATATCACGTTTTGGGCACATTTTGTTTTTTATCTCCTATATGCTCCAAGATGCCATTTGACGCCTGAATATCACAAATATGGTCAACAGAATTACCGGAACCAAAAGTGATAGAAAGTTCAAACATGGCTCAAAAGGGCGTATAACGTCATAATATCACGTTTTGGGCACATTTTGTTTTTTATCTCCAACATGCTCCAAGATGTCATTTGGCGCCTGAATATCACATATATGGTCAACAGAATTACCGGAACCGAAAGTGATAGAAAGTTCAAACATGGCTCAGAACGGCGTATAACGTCATAATATCACGTTTTGGGCACATTTTGTTTTTTATCTCCAACATGCTCCAAGATGTCATTTGACGCCTGAATATCACAAATATGTTCAACAGAATTACCGGAACCAAAAGTGATAGAAAGGTCAAACATGGCTCAGAACGGCGTATAACGTCATAATATCACGTTTTGGGCACATTTTGTTTTTTATCTCCAACATGCTCCAAGATGTCATTTGAGGCCTGAATATCACAAATATGGTCAACAGAATTATCGGAACCGAAAGTGATAGAAAGTTCAAACATGGCTCAGAACGGCGTAAAACGTCATAATATCACGTTTTGGGCACATTTTGTTTTTTATCTCCAACATGCTCCAAGATGTCATTTGACGCCTGAATATCACAAATATGGTCAACAGAATTACCGGAACCGAAAGTGATAGAAAGTTCAAACATGGCTCAGAACGGCGTATAACGTCATAATATCACGTTTTGGGCACATTTTGTTTTTTATCTCCAACATGCTCCAAGATGTCATTTGACGCCTGAATATCACAAATACGGTCAACAGAATTACCGGAACCAAAAGTGATAGAGAGTTCAAACATGGCTCAGAACGGCGTATAACGTCATTATATCACGTTCTGGGCACATTTTGTTTTTTATCTCCAACATGCTCCAAGATGTCATTTGACGCCTGAATATCACAAATATGGTCAACAGAATTATCGGAACCGAAAGTGATAGAAAGTTCAAACATGGCTCAAAACGGCGTATAACGTCATAATATCACGTTTTGGGCACATTTTGTTTTTTATCTCCAACATGCTCCAAGATGTCATTTGACGCCTGAATATCACAAATATGGTCAACAGAATTATCGGAACCGAAGGTGATAGAAAGTTCAAACATGGCTCAAAACGGCGTATAACGTCATAATATCACGTTTTGGGCACATTTTGTTTTTTATCTCCAATTTGCTCCAAGATGTCATTTGGCGCCTGAATATCAAATATATGGTCAACAGAATTACCGGAACCAAAAGTGATAGAAAGTTCAAACATGGCTCAAAACGGCGTATAACGTCATAATATCACGTTTTGGGCACATTTTGTTTTTTATCTCCAACATGCTCCAAGATGTCATTTGAGGCCTGAATATCACAAATATGATCAACAGAATTATCGGAACCGAAAGTGATAGAAAGTTCAAACATGGCTCAAAACGGCGTATAACGTCATAATATCACGTTTTGGGCACATTTTGTTTTTTATCTCCAACATGCTCCAAGATGTCATTTGGCGCCTGAATATCACAAATATGGTCAACAGAATTATCGGAACCGAAAGTGATAGAAAGTTTAAACATGGCTCAAAACGGCGTATAACGTCATAATATCACGTTTTGGGCACATTTTGTTTTTTATCTCCAACATGCTCCAAGATGTCATTTGAGGCCTGAATATCACAAATATGATCAACAGAATTATCGGAACCGAAAGTGATAGAAAGTTCAAACATGGCTCAAAACGGCGTATAACGTCATAATATCACGTTTTGGGCACATTTTGTTTTTTATCTCCAACATGCTCCAAGATGTCATTTGGCGCCTGAATATCACAAATATGGTCAACAGAATTATCGGAACCGAAAGTGATAGAAAGTTCAAACATGGCTCAAAACGGCGTATAACGTCATAATATCACGTTTTGGGCACATTTTGTTTTTTATCTCCAACATGCTCCAAGATGTCATTTGGTGCCTGAATATCACAAATATGATCAACAGAATTACCGGAACCAAAAGTGATAGAAAGTTCAAACATGGCTCAGAACGGCGTATAACGTCATAATATCACGTTTTGGGCACATTTTGTTTTTTATCTCCAACATGCTCCAAGATGTCATTTGGCGCCTGAATATCACAAATATGGTCAACAGAATTATCGGAACCGAAAGTGATAGAAAGTTCAAGCATGGCTCAAAACGGCGTATAACGTCATAATATCACGTTTTGGGCACATTTTGTTTTTTATCTCCAACATGCTCCAAGATGTCATTTGACGCCTGAATATCACAAATACGGTCAACAGAATTACCGGAACCAAAAGTGATAGAAAGTTCAAACATGGCTCAAAACGGCGTATAACGTCATAATATCACGTTTTGGGCACATTTTGTTTTTTATCTCCAACATGCTCCAAGATGTCATTTGAGGCCTGAATATCACAAATATGATCAACAGAATTATCGGAACCGAAAGTGATAGAAAGTTCAAACATGGCTCAAAACGGCGTATAACATCATAATATCACGTTTTGGGCACATTTTGTTTTTTATCTCCAACATGCTCCAAGATGTCATTTGGCGCCTGAATATCACAAATATGGTTAACAGAATTATCGGAACCGAAAGTGATAGAAAGTTCAAACATGGCTCAGAACGGCGTATAACGTCATAATATCACGTTTTGGGCGCATTTTGTTTTTTATCTCCAACATGCTCCAAGATGTCATTTGACGCCTGAATATCACAAATACGGTCAACAGAATTACCGGAACCAAAAGTGATAGAAAGTTCAAACATGGCTCAAAACGGCGTATAACGTCATAATATCACGTTTTGGGCACATTTTGTTTTTTATCTCCAACATGCTCCAAGATGTCATTTGAGGCCTGAATATCACAAATATGATCAACAGAATTATCGGAACCGAAAGTGATAGAAAGTTCAAACATTGCTCAAAACGGCGTATAACGTCATAATATCACGTTTTGGGCACATTTTGTTTTTTATCTCCAACATGCTCCAAGATGTCATTTGGCGCCTGAATATCACAAATATGGTCAACAGAATTATCGGAACCGAAAGTGATAGAAAGTTCAAACATGGCTCAGAACGGCGTATAACGTCATAATATCACGTTTTGGGTGCATTTTGTTTTTTATCTCCAACATGCTCCAAGATGTCATTTGGCGCCTGAATATCACAAATATGGTCAACAGAATTATCGGAACCGAAAGTGATAGAAAGTTCAAACATGGCTCAGAACGGCGTATAACGTCATAATATCACGTTTTGGACACATTTTGTTTTTTATCTCCTATATGCTCCAAGATGCCATTTGATGCCTGAATATCACAAATATGGTCAACAGAATTACCGGAACCAAAAGTGATAGAAAGTTCAAACATGGCTCAAAAGGGCGTATAACGTCATAATATCACGTTTTGGGCACATTTTGTTTTTTATCTCCTATATGCTCCAAGATGCCATTTGACGCCTGAATATCACAAATATGGTCAACAGAATTACCGGAACCAAAAGTGATAGAAAGTTCAAACATGGCTCAAAAGGGCGTATAACGTCATAATATCACGTTTTGGGCACATTTTGTTTTTTATCTCCAACATGCTCCAAGATGTCATTTGGCGCCTGAATATCACATATATGGTCAACAGAATTACCGGAACCGAAAGTGATAGAAAGTTCAAACATGGCTCAGAACGGCGTATAACGTCATAATATCACGTTTTGGGCACATTTTGTTTTTTATCTCCAACATGCTCCAAGATGTCATTTGACGCCTGAATATCACAAATATGTTCAACAGAATTACCGGAACCAAAAGTGATAGAAAGGTCAAACATGGCTCAGAACGGCGTATAACGTCATAATATCACGTTTTGGGCACATTTTGTTTTTTATCTCCAACATGCTCCAAGATGTCATTTGAGGCCTGAATATCACAAATATGGTCAACAGAATTATCGGAACCGAAAGTGATAGAAAGTTCAAACATGGCTCAGAACGGCGTAAAACGTCATAATATCACGTTTTGGGCACATTTTGTTTTTTATCTCCAACATGCTCCAAGATGTCATTTGACGCCTGAATATCACAAATATGGTCAACAGAATTACCGGAACCGAAAGTGATAGAAAGTTCAAACATGGCTCAGAACGGCGTATAACGTCATAATATCACGTTTTGGGCACATTTTGTTTTTTATCTCCAACATGCTCCAAGATGTCATTTGACGCCTGAATATCACAAATACGGTCAACAGAATTACCGGAACCAAAAGTGATAGAGAGTTCAAACATGGCTCAGAACGGCGTATAACGTCATTATATCACGTTCTGGGCACATTTTGTTTTTTATCTCCAACATGCTCCAAGATGTCATTTGACGCCTGAATATCACAAATATGGTCAACAGAATTATCGGAACCGAAAGTGATAGAAAGTTCAAACATGGCTCAAAACGGCGTATAACGTCATAATATCACGTTTTGGGCACATTTTGTTTTTTATCTCCAACATGCTCCAAGATGTCATTTGAGGCCTGAATATCACAAATATGATCAACAGAATTATCGGAACCGAAAGTGATAGAAAGTTCAAACATGGCTCAAAAGGGCGTATAACGTCATAATATCACGTTTTGGGCACATTTTGTTTTTTATCTCCAACATGCTCCAAGATGTCATTTGGCGCCTGAATATCACATATATGGTCAACAGAATTACCGGAACCGAAAGTGATAGAAAGTTCAAACATGGCTCAGAACGGCGTATAACGTCATAATATCACGTTTTGGGCACATTTTGTTTTTTATCTCCAACATGCTCCAAGATGTCATTTGACGCCTGAATATCACAAATATGTTCAACAGAATTACCGGAACCAAAAGTGATAGAAAGGTCAAACATGGCTCAGAACGGCGTATAACGTCATAATATCACGTTTTGGGCACATTTTGTTTTTTATCTCCAGCATGCTCCAAGATGTCATTTGAGGCCTGAATATCACAAATATGGTCAACAGAATTATCGGAACCGAAAGTGATAGAAAGTTCAAACATGGCTCAGAACGGCGTAAAACGTCATAATATCACGTTTTGGGCACATTTTGTTTTTTATCTCCAACATGCTCCAAGATGTCATTTGACGCCTGAATATCACAAATATGGTCAACAGAATTACCGGAACCGAAAGTGATAGAAAGTTCAAACATGGCTCAGAACGGCGTATAACGTCATAATATCACGTTTTGGGCACATTTTGTTTTTTATCTCCAACATGCTCCAAGATGTCATTTGACGCCTGAATATCACAAATATGGTCAACAGAATTATCGGAACCGAAAGTGATAGAAAGTTCAAACATGGCTCAAAACGGCGTATAACGTCATAATATCACGTTTTGGGCACATTTTGTTTTTTATCTCCAACATGCTCCAAGATGTCATTTGAGGCCTGAATATCACAAATATGATCAACAGAATTATCGGAACCGAAAGTGATAGAAAGTTCAAACATGGCTCAAAAGGGCGTATAACGTCATAATATCACGTTTTGGGCACATTTTGTTTTTTATCTCCAACATGCTCCAAGATGTCATTTGGCGCCTGAATATCACATATATGGTCAACAGAATTACCGGAACCGAAAGTGATAGAAAGTTCAAACATGGCTCAGAACGGCGTATAACGTCATAATATCACGTTTTGGGCACATTTTGTTTTTTATCTCCAACATGCTCCAAGATGTCATTTGACGCCTGAATATCACAAATATGTTCAACAGAATTACCGGAACCAAAAGTGATAGAAAGGTCAAACATGGCTCAGAACGGCGTATAACGTCATAATATCACGTTTTGGGCACATTTTGTTTTTTATCTCCAGCATGCTCCAAGATGTCATTTGAGGCCTGAATATCACAAATATGGTCAACAGAATTATCGGAACCGAAAGTGATAGAAAGTTCAAACATGGCTCAGAACGGCGTAAAACGTCATAATATCACGTTTTGGGCACATTTTGTTTTTTATCTCCAACATGCTCCAAGATGTCATTTGACGCCTGAATATCACAAATATGGTCAACAGAATTACCGGAACCGAAAGTGATAGAAAGTTCAAACATGGCTCAGAACGGCGTATAACGTCATAATATCACGTTTTGGGCACATTTTGTTTTTTATCTCCAACATGCTCCAAGATGTCATTTGACGCCTGAATATCACAAATACGGTCAACAGAATTACCGGAACCAAAAGTGATAGAGAGTTCAAACATGGCTCAGAACGGCGTATAACGTCATTATATCACGTTCTGGGCACATTTTGTTTTTTATCTCCAACATGCTCCAAGATGTCATTTGACGCCTGAATATCACAAATATGGTCAACAGAATTATCGGAACCGAAAGTGATAGAAAGTTCAAACATGGCTCAGAACGGCGTATAACGTCATAATATCACGTTTTGGGCACATTTTGTTTTTTATCTCCAACATGCTCCAAGATGTCATTTGGCGCCTGAATATCACAAATATGGTCAACAGAATTATCGGAACCGAAAGTGATAGAAAGTTCAAGCATGGCTCAAAACGGCGTATAACGTCATAATATCACGTTTTGGGCACATTTTGTTTTTTATCTCCAACATGCTCCAAGATGTCATTTGACGCCTGAATATCACAAATATGGTCAACAGAATTATCGGAACCGAAAGTGATAGAAAGTTCAAACATGGCTCAAAACGGCGTATAACGTCATAATATCACGTTTTGGGCACATTTTGTTTTTTATCTCCAATTTGCTCCAAGATGTCATTTGGCGCCTGAATATCAAATATATGGTCAACAGAATTACCGGAACCAAAAGTGATAGAAAGTTCAAACATGGCTCAAAACGGCGTATAACGTCATAATATCACGTTTTGGGCACATTTTGTTTTTTATCTCCAACATGCTCCAAGATGTCATTTGAGGCCTGAATATCACAAATATGATCAACAGAATTATCGGAACCGAAAGTGATAGAAAGTTCAAACATGGCTCAAAACGGCGTATAACGTCATAATATCACGTTTTGGGCACATTTTGTTTTTTATCTCCAACATGCTCCAAGATGTCATTTGGCGCCTGAATATCACAAATATGGTCAACAGAATTATCGGAACCGAAAGTGATAGAAAGTTCAAACATGGCTCAAAACGGCGTATAACGTCATAATATCACGTTTTGGGCACATTTTGTTTTTTATCTCCAACATGCTCCAAGATGTCATTTGAGGCCTGAATATCACAAATATGATCAACAGAATTATCGGAACCGAAAGTGATAGAAAGTTCAAACATGGCTCAAAACGGCGTATAACGTCATAATATCACGTTTTGGGCACATTTTGTTTTTTATCTCCAACATGCTCCAAGATGTCATTTGGCGCCTGAATATCACAAATATGGTCAACAGAATTATCGGAACCGAAAGTGATAGAAAGTTCAAACATGGCTCAAAACGGCGTATAACGTCATAATATCACGTTTTGGGCACATTTTGTTTTTTATCTCCAACATGCTCCAAGATGTCATTTGGTGCCTGAATATCACAAATATGATCAACAGAATT
The DNA here is from genome assembly GCF_036711975.1 of Onthophagus taurus. Lineage (NCBI taxonomy): Eukaryota > Metazoa > Arthropoda > Insecta > Coleoptera > Scarabaeidae > Onthophagus > Onthophagus taurus. Next base: position 1,544,836 of record NC_091969.1, read on the forward strand.
ACCGGAACCAAAAGTGATAGAAAGTTCAAACATGGCTCAGAACGGCGTATAACGTCATAATATCACGTTTTGGGCACATTTTGTTTTTTATCTCCAACATGCTCCAAGATGTCATTTGGCGCCTGAATATCACAAATATGGTCAACAGAATTATCGGAACCGAAAGTGATAGAAAGTTCAAGCATGGCTCAAAACGGCGTATAACGTCATAATATCACGTTTTGGGCACATTTTGTTTTTTATCTCCAACATGCTCCAAGATGTCATTTGACGCCTGAATATCACAAATACGGTCAACAGAATTACCGGAACCAAAAGTGATAGAAAGTTCAAACATGGCTCAAAACGGCGTATAACGTCATAATATCACGTTTTGGGCACATTTTGTTTTTTATCTCCAACATGCTCCAAGATGTCATTTGAGGCCTGAATATCACAAATATGATCAACAGAATTATCGGAACCGAAAGTGATAGAAAGTTCAAACATGGCTTAAAACGGCATCTAACGTCATAATATCACGTTTTGGGCACATTTTGTTTTTTATCTCCAACATGCTCCAAGATGTCATTTGGCGCCTGAATATCACAAATATGATCAACAGAATTACCGGAGCCAAAAGTGGTAGAAAGTTCAAACATGGCTCAGAACGGCGTATAACGTCATAATATCACGTTTTGGGCACATTTTGTTTTTTATCTCCAACATGCTCCAAGATGTCATTTGGCGCCAGAATATCACAAATATGGTCAACAGAATTATCGGAACCGAAAGTGATACAAAGTTCAAACATGGCTCAGAACGGCGTATAACGTCATAATATCACGTTTTGGACACATTTTGTTTTTTATCTCCAATATGCTCCAAGATGTCATTTGACGCCTGAATATCACAAATATGGTCAACAGAATTACCGGAACCGAAAGTGATAGAAAGTTCAAACATGGCTCAGAACGGCGTATAACGTCATAATATCACGTTTTGGGCACATTTTGTTTTTTATCTCCAACATGCTCCAAGATGTCATTTGGCGCCAGAATATCACATATATGGTCAACAGAATTACCCGAACCAAAAGTGATAGAAAGTTCAAACATGGCTTAAAACGGCATCTAACGTCATAATATCACGTTTTGGGCACATTTTGTTTTTTATCTCCAACATGCTCCAAGATGTCATTTGGCGCCTGAATATCACAAATATGATCAACAGAATTACCGGAGCCAAAAGTGATAGAAAGTTCAAACATGGCTCAGAACGGCGTATAACGTCATAATATCACGTTTTGGGCACATTTTGTTTTTTATCTCCAACTTGCTCCAAGATGTCATTTGGCGCCTGAATATCAAATATATGGTCAACAGAATTACCGGAACCAAAAGTGATAGAAAGTTCAAACATGGCTCAAAACGGCGTATAACGTCATAATATCACGTTTTGGGCACATTTTGTTTTTTATCTCCAACTTGCTCCAAGATGTCATTTGGCGCCTGAATATCAAATATATGATCAACAGAATTACCGGAACCAAAAGTGATAGAAAGTTCAAAAATGGCTCAAAACGGCGTATAACGTCATAATATCACGTTTTGGGCACATTTTGTTTTTTATCTCCAACTTGCTCCAAGATGTCATTTGGCGCCTGAATATCAAATATATGGTCAACAGAATTACCGGAACCAAAAGTGATAGAAACTTCAAACATGGCTCAGAACGGCGTATAACGTCATAATATCACGTTTTGGGCACATTTTGTTTTTTATCTCCAACATGCTCCAAGATGTCATTTGGCGCCAGAATATCACATATATGGTCAACAGAATTACCCGAACCAAAAGTGATAGAAAGTTCAAACATGGCTTAAAACGGCATCTAACGTCATAATATCACGTTTTGGGCACATTTTGTTTTTTATCTCCAACATGCTCCAAGATGTCATTTGGCGCCTGAATATCACAAATATGATCAACAGAATTACCGGAGCCAAAAGTGATAGAAAGTTCAAACATGGCTCAAAACGGCGTATAACGTCATAATATTACGTTTTGGGCACATTTTGTTTTTTATCTCCAACATGCTCCAAGATGTCATTTGAGGCCGAATATCACAAATATGGTTAACAGAATTACCGGAACCAAAAGTGATAGAAAGTTCAAACATGCCTCAAAAGGGCGTATAACGTCATAATATCACGTTTTGGGCACATTTTGTTTTTTATCTCCAACATGCTCCAAGATGTCATTTGGCGCCTGAATATTAAATATATGGTCAACAGAATTACCGGAACCAAAAGTGATAGAAAGTTCAAACATGGCTCAGAACGGCGTATAACGTCATAATATCACGTTTTGGGCACATTTTGTTTTTTATCTCCAACATGCTCCAAGATGTTATTTGGCGCCTGAATATCACAAATATGGTCAGCAGAATTATCGGAACCAAAGGTGATAGAAAGTTCAAACATCGCTCAGAACGGCGTATAACGTCATAATATCACGTTTTGGGCATATTTTGTTTTTTATCTCCAACATGCTCCAAGATGTCATTTGGCGCCAGAATATCACATATATGGTCAACAGAATTACCAGAACCAAAAGTGATAGAAAGTTCAAACATGGCTTAAAAGGGCGTATAACGTCATAATATCACGTTTTGGGCACATTTTGTTTTTTATCTCCAACATGCTCCAAGATGTCATTTGGCGCCTGAATATCAAATATATGGTCAACAGAATTACCGGAACCAAAAGTGATAGAAAGTTCAAACATGGTTTAGAACGGCGTATAACGTCATAATATCACGTTTTGGGCACATTTTGTTTTTTATCTCCAACATGCTCCAAGATGTCATTTGGTGCCTGAATATCACAAATATGATCAACAGAATTACCGGAACCAAAAGTGATAGAAAGTTCAAACATGGCTCAGAACGGCGTATAACGTCATAATATCACGTTTTGGGATCATTTTGTTTTTTATCTCCAACATGCTCCAAGATGTCATTTGGCGCCTGAATATCACAAATATGATCAACAGAATTACCGGAGCCAAAAGTGATAGAAAGTTCAAACATGGCTCAGAACGGCGTATAACGTCATAATATCACGTTTTGGGCACATTTTGTTTTTTATCTCCAACATGTTCCAAGATGTCATTTGGCGCCTGAATATCACAAATATGGTCAACAGAATTATCGGAACCGAAAGTGATAGAAAGTTCAAGCATGGCTCAAAACGGCGTATAACGGCAAAATATCACGTATTGGGCACATTTTGTTTTTTATCTCCAACATGCTCCAAGATGTCATTTGGCGCCTGAATATTACATATATGGTCAACAGAATTACCGGAACCGAAAGTGATAGAAAGTTCAAACATGGTTCAGAACGGCGTATAACGTCATAATATCACGTTTTGGGCACATTTTGTTTTTTATCTCCAACATGCTCCAAGATGTCATTTGGCGCCTGAATATCACAAATATGATCAACAGAATTACCGGAGCCAAAAGTGATAGAAAGTTCAAACATGGCTCAGAACGGCGTATAACGTCATAATATCACGTTTTGGGCACATTTTGTTTTTTATCTCCAACATGCTCCAAGATGTCATTTGGCGCCTGAATATCACAAATATGATCAACAGAATTACCGGAACCAAAAGTGATAGAAAGTTCAAACATGGTTTAGAACGGCGTATAACGTCATAATATCACGTTTTGGACACATTTTGTTTTTTATCTCCAACATGCTCCAAGATGTCATTTGGTGCCTGAATATCACAAATATGATCAACAGAATTACCGGAACCAAAAGTGATAGAAAGTTCAAACATGGCTCAGAACGGCGTATAACGTCATAATATCACGTTTTGGGCACATTTTGTTTTTTATCTCCAACATGCTCCAAGATATCATTTGACGCCTGAATATCACAAATATGGTCAACAGAATTATCGGAACCGAAGGTGATAGAAAGGTCAAACATGGCTCAGAACGGCGTATAACGTCATAATATCACGTTTTGGGCACATTTTGTTTTTTATCTCCAACATGTTCTAAGATGTCATTTGGCGCCTGAATATCACAAATATGGTCAACAGAATTATCGGAACCGAAAGTGATAGAAAGTTCAAGCATGGCTCAAAACGGCGTATAACGGCAAAATATCACGTTTTGGGCACATTTTGTTTTTTATCTCCAACATGCTCCAAGATGTCATTTGGCGCCTGAATATCACAAATATGATCAACAGAATTACCGGAGCCAAAAGTGATAGAAAGTTCAAACATGGCTCAGAACGGCGTATAACGTCATAATATCACGTTTTGGGCACATTTTGTTTTTTATCTCCAACATGCTCCAAGATGTCATTTGGCGCCTGAATATCACAAATATGATCAACAGAATTACCGGAGCCAAAAGTGATAGAAAGTTCAAACATGGCTCAGAACGGCGTATAACGTCATAATATCACGTTTTGGGCACATTTTGTTTTTTATCTCCAACATGCTCCAAGATGTCATTTGGCGCCTGAATATCACAAATATGATCAACAGAATTACCGGAACCAAAAGTGATAGAAAGTTCAAACATGGTTTAGAACGGCGTATAACGTCATAATATCACGTTTTGGGCACATTTTGTTTTTTATCTCCAACATGCTCCAAGATGTCATTTGGTGCCTGAATATCACAAATATGATCAACAGAATTACCGGAACCAAAAGTGATAGAAAGTTCAAACATGGCTCAGAACGGCGTATAACGTCATAATATCACGTTTTGGGCACATTTTGTTTTTTATCTCCAACATGCTCCAAGATATCATTTGACGCCTGAATATCACAAATATGGTCAACAGAATTATCGGAACCGAAAGTGATAGAAAGGTCAAACATGGCTCAGAACGGCGTATAACGTCATAATATCACGTTTTGGGCACATTTTGTTTTTTATCTCCAACATGTTCCAAGATGTCATTTGGCGCCTGAATATCACAAATATGGTCAACAGAATTATCGGAACCGAAAGTGATAGAAAGTTCAAGCATGGCTCAAAACGGCGTATAACGGCAAAATATCACGTTTTGGGCACATTTTGTTTTTTATCTCCAACATGCTCCAAGATGTCATTTGGCGCCTGAATATCCCATATATGGTCAACAGAATTACCGGAACCGAAAGTGATAGAAAGTTCAAACATGGTTCAGAACGGCGTATAATGTCATAATATCACGTTTTGGGATCATTTTGTTTTTTATCTCCAACATGCTCCAAGATGTCATTTGGCGCCTGAATATCACAAATATGATCAACAGAATTACCGGAGCCAAAAGTGATAGAAAGTTCAAACATGGCTCAGAACGGCGTATAACGTCATAATATCACGTTTTGGGCACATTTTGTTTTTTATCTCCAACATGCTCCAAGATGTCATTTAGCGCCTGAATATCACAAATATGATCAACAGAATTACCGGAGCCAAAAGTGATAGAAAGTTCAAACATGGCTCAGAACGGCGTATAACGTCATAATATCACGTTTTGGGCACATTTTGTTTTTTATCTCCAACATGTTCCAAGATGTCATTTGGCGCCTGAATATCACAAATATGGTCAACAGAATTATCGGAACCGAAAGTGATAGAAAGTTCAAACATGGTTCAGAACGGCGTATAACGTCATAATATCACGTTTTGAGCACATTTTGTTTTTTATCTCCAACATGCTCCAAGATGTCATTTGGCGCCTGAAAGTAGTATAGATTCGCTGATTCAAGAACCTCCTCCTCGAACCTGCGTTCTAGGAGGAGGTTCTTGAATCGGCAAATTTTTTGGGGGTCAGAGGAGGTTCGATGAGGAGAGGAGGTTCTTGAATCGGCGATTCTTTTGAGGGTCGGAGGAGGTCAATTTACTTGAGAAGGTCATGTTATTTTGACGAAATTATTAAAAATTTATCTTTATTAAAAATGTATCTTTATTTAGGTTATGTTATTAAAAATTTATCTTTATATGTAACCTGTTTACCTAGATGAAAACAATTACTATGTTTATCCTTCGACGCTTCTCAATGAACTGTTAATGTTTTCGATATATCTCTTAATTTATTATTATACACAAAGGTATACGGTTTTGAGATATGTAGGTATACAAATAAGTGAGTCATAACTTACCTGCGAGATATTTTTTATTTTATTATGTAAAGGTGTACGGGTATTTAAGAATATGCGAGGAGGTTCTTGAATCGGCAAATTTTTTGGGAGGACAGGTTTGAGGAGGAGGTCAACTAACTTGTTAGTAGATGAGTCATGATCCACCTGCGAGATATTTTTTAAGAGCTTCTTAATAAATTTGTCATGCGTTTTGTCTGACGTCTCACGATATAATGACGTGTTAGAACATGTATAATAGATATATTCGGTAATGATGTGAAATATTACTCCCCCCCGCCAGCAACCTTATGTATTGCTATAAATACAAACGTTGGTCGAAGTTGTACCGCAGAGTGTTGTGCTTCAGAGTAAGGTTTTTGTGTATTTAGTACATATTAAAAATATCGTGTAGATTTTTGGTGCATTTAGTACAGAGGATTTTTAACGTAACGAGTAAGTAATTCAAATGTAATACAAGTAGATAATGTACTAATGTAAACAATAATATTGATGTTTAGTGGCAACCAGACCGAACCCCAAATGTCCAACTAAGAGAGCTGCTGTAAATTCATTTGAAAAGGGTGAAAATAAAAAACCTGCCCGAAACATCAAAATGGAGGGTAATTGTAATGAGACAACTGCAACAAATGTGTCGCTAGGAAGTGATAATCAAAGAAAAAAGGATGTGGTCAACAACAAATCAACAACATTATGTAGAAAATTGTGGAAAGTTACCTTTCACAAGTAACGTAGTATTAAATGAGGCAGTGAAAAATAATCTCCAAAAAGGTAATCAAGCGCCATTATTCTCCGAGAGTACATATTATTTAAATAAAAGTCGAACGAAATGGATATCGGTTGGCATGTCTGCCAATCTACATTTTGATCCGGTTATAAGATTAATGGGAAAAGGACAATGCATAACTTTTACCGAAGACGAATGGAAAAATGTGATTAATAGCAGACAATTGATTATGAATAGTTTTGTTGGTGATTTATCGGCACCACCACATTTCGTTGTAAGCGGCGTGACCTGCAGCAGCCAATGGATAGAAAATGTACGAAAAGTGTTGAAAATGGAAAGGGGGTCAGAAATATTTTACCTGGCTTACGACTCGTTACACGAATTGTGGAAACTTAGCGACTTAGTTTCGAGTAGGGTAGAAGTATTAAAGTGTATGGAATATAAAAATTATTACGATAGCGTGATCGATGTGGTATCAACAATGCAAGGTGATATAAAATCGAATATATTGGTTGCTTCAAACGGTGCACCACGTGAACATTTGTGCGTAACTAAAGAACTGCTCGTATACGGTATGGATAAGGTATTACTGGATTTAGATTTGCACGCATTAATGAAGATGTGAAGTGAATAAAATGGAAAAAAAAGTGACGTTTTGCGAATCGAAAAATAGAGTGTACCGAATGCACACTTGGACGTTTGCTTACAGACAATCAAGGATAAGTGACTGGGAAGAAAAGATGTTGGACGGAATTAGATTTAAGACTAGGATAAGAAACGTAAATAAGTTATTAGAAAAATATTTAGATGTAGATTATAGATTAAATATATATCAAGAACGTTTTAGCATTGTAGAGTAATCGAAATGTTTTTAACTGAGTAACAATTAATTTTTAGGATATTAGTAGATTTAAGTGTAGCTGAATAATAATAATAATAATATTAATAGATTTAAGTATAAATTAAGAGCAAAACTGTTTTTGTAAAATATTTAAAAGGAATAAAAGCTTAAAGCACAACAGCAGAGCTTCATTTCTAGTTTTTAACTGTGAAGAAAAGGAAGAAGGAGTGAAATTATAAAATGAATTTGTTAGAACCTAATCGTAACAGTTATCGTTTGACAGGCAAACGAATTGGTCGAGGATTTTTTAACAAGTTGATAGATAAACTTCCGATAGAACTTCATTTGCCAGGATATAATTTTTGTGGACCGGGTACCAAGTTGGAAAAGAGATTATCGAGAGGAGATCGAGGCGTGAATCCATTAGACGAAGCGTGTAAGAAACACGATATAGCATATACGGTCAGTTCAAATTTAAAATTTAGACACGACGCAGACAGAGCATTATATAAAGCAGCGAAAGAACGAATACGAAATAAAGAGTCTACTCTTGGAGAAAAAGTGGCATCGTCCGCAGTTGCCGCCTTAATGAAAGCAAAAGTAGCGGTCGGTATGGGCGTAGGTAGAAAAAGAAATCGTACGGGTCGACGACCTTTAAAAAAAGTCCGAACGCGTGTAAAGCGTGGTGGAGCTATATCTTTTGTAGATGCACTTCGATTCGCTCGCAACGCAATATCGAGATCAGGTGCTAAGAATTTGTTGACAAACGTTAAAGCGGCGTACGGAGCTTTGAAAAAGATAAGAAAAAGAATTTCCGAACCTAGAGGTCGAGTTATTCGAATTCCGAAAACGGGAGGATTTTTACCTTTAATTCCCCTGTTCGCAGCTTTAGGTGCCCTAGGTAGTATCGGCGGTGGTGCTGCCGCTATTGCAAGAACTATAAACAACGCGAAAACAGCTAGAGAGCAATTAGATGAAGAACGAAGACATAACAAGGCTATGGAAGCAAAGGCCGTAGGTAGCGGATTTTATATAAAACCATATAAGAAAGGTTGCGGTTTGTTTATTGAAGGAAAGGGGAATAATGTTGGCAGCACAGGTTACTTCAATAAGCCCTATAAGAAAGGTTGCGGTATAACCACTAGTTCAAAAAACTAGTTCGAATACCTCGTCGTGCGTTAACTAACGTCGAGTTGGAAAAGTTTGCGAAAGTACTAAAAATTCCACATTTTCGGGGTATATTTATGAGAGACAATCTCCCGAGTAAGATTAAAAAGAAGGAAAGAGGTATTGTTAACTTGGATAACGGAAAGGACGAGGGACTCATTGGGTCGCCTATAAGAAAGACGACAAGGACATATACTATTTCGACAGTTACGGTGATTTAAGACCGCCATTAGAAATTGAACAATATTTGCTGTCAGACGGTAGGGGTGGTCAAGTAAAGTATAATTACTGTCGATATCAAAGAGAAATAGATCAAAATTGCGGACAGTTGTGTCTGAAGTTTCTAAGTAATAAAAGAACCTATTAGAGTCTAGAGACGTTTAGACGTTCAGAAGTAATGGAGAAAGAAGCAATACACACGACATATACATTTACGTTGACTGGAAAGTCATCTGAATTGACTTGTAATTTTAATCCTCCGATCTATTTGAACGAATTTGGTAGTTACGAGTTGGCTCTTTTGAATTTCGAAACGTTTAATAGTTTAGCAAACGTTAATAAAAACAACAACGTAATCCAATACGAAGATAAGACAGGACATTTTAAAAACAATATAATAGTACCTGTTGGAACGTACGATATTGATGATATTGCCGAGTTCGTGAATGAACAGCTAGACAAAAGACACGCTAAAAGTGTCGTAATAAGGATTAAGGGGAATAATAACACACAACATTCTTTAATAAAAAGTACCCGTCGAATTAATTTTGCATGCGATAATTCTATAGGGCCGTTACTTGGCTTCAAGCCTCAAATATTACCTAGAGATACGGAAGTGGAATCCGATTTCGTAGTAAACATAAATAAAACGAACGCCTTACAAATTTATTGTAATTTAGTGACGGGATCGTATAATAACGGAGTTCCCGTGCACGTTTTATATCATTTTTTCCCAAACGTTCCGGCAGGTTTTAAAATAATCGAATCACCACAACTACCTATTTATTTACCGGTTTTAACGAACGTGATTAGTAGCTTAACAGTACGTATACTTGATCAGGACGGAAACTTGGTAGACTTCAGAGAAGAAGAAATAACAGTGAGAGTTCACCTGAGATCGATAAATTGAATTATTTAAATTTGACTAACGTTATGACAGTGTTATATCAAAACAAAAGAAAGCGGTGGTCAAGAAGAGACAGAGCGAGAAAATTGTTTAATGGAGAAAACTATAAAGCGCGCGTCATCAGTCAACGTAGCGGCAGTAGAAGACGATCCATTCATCGATTATCACCAGTCAATCGAAGGTATTTAGTTCAGTTAGGATACGAAGTGTTAAAGTAATGGACATTTTAAAAGTAACGGATAAGATAAAAACAGATCACTCTATCGTAAGTTATGAATTCCATTCGCATCAACCGTTTGGATCGACCACGTTCGATAACAATGACGAAATTAGAATTTCAATTCCGGAAATAGATAATTATACTTTACCGAGCGAGAGTTATCTATACGTCGAGGGTAGCGTTCGTAAGTTAGCCGCGGACGGAAGTATAACAAAAGATGACAGCGCAACGGGGCAATTGGTTAACAATCCCGTTGCATTTATGTTTAGCGATATTCGATATCTTATTAACGGAGTACATGTTGATGGTGTGCGGAACATCGGTATAAGCTCATGCATGAAGGGTTATTTCTCATCTACGCAGAACGAGGTGGTGAAATTAGAGAACGCCGGTTGGCACATAAAACCTTGGAAAGATGATATAGCGGGTGTTTCAAAGGCTTTAGATAAAAATGGAAATTTCGGTCTTAGCGTTCCGCTAAAAACGTTGCTAGGATTCGCAGAAGATTTCAGAAAGATCATGATGAACGTTCGACAGGAACTTGTGCTAATTCGCGGACACGATGATACGGACGTCATCTTTCAACCAGCAGCCGCTCCGAACGACGAAAAATTGAAATTGATCATTAATAAAATTATATGGAGAGTTCCTCACGTGGCGGTGGGATTACGCGAACAGTTGGCATTAACAAAACTATCAGAAAGAAACGTAGACATTCACGTTCCTTTTCGATCGTGGGAAATACACGAGTACCCTCAATTACCTCAAACTACGAAGCAATCTTGGGCCGTCAAAACTGCTCCACAATTGGAAACGCCTAGATTTATAATCATCGGATTTCAAACAAATCGAAAGGGTATATTTAAAGGAAACATGGCATTATTTGATAATATAAACTTAACGAACGTAACCGTTTTCTTGAATGGAGAACGTTTTCCGTACGATAATTTGAATGTGGATTTTGATAACAATCACTATGCGATTTTGTATGATATGTATTCAAGATTTCAGCAAGCATACTACTATCAAGAAAGCGAACCTTTGTTTTCACCGGAAGAATTTAAAACTTACGCGCCGTTAATTGGAATCGATTGCACGTATCAACAGGAAGCAATACATAAAAGCGGAGTAGAAATAAAAATCGAGTATTCAACGAAAAATCCAATTCCGGAAGGTACGACAGCTTACGCATTAATTCTGCATGACAGAGCATTTGTGTATTCGCCTCTTACGAAAATGGTTAAGCAATTAATATAGTGGTACTGTTGAAGCAACGTCATTTAGTGTATCTCTAAACATCGAAGGAAACGTTTGCATATAGTGGTATATTATGGATATTATGGTTTTTCAAAGGGATTTTATTATTTTGGACATTCAAGGTTTCACGATAAACGATGAAGAATTTATCCCAAAGGAACTGGCTTCTTACGACAGTAATCATTGTATAAGTCATTACGTGTTTCAACCTAGTCGAAGCTTTTCTTCACTATCTACCAAATTTCGCAATACGGCGAATTGGTTAATGAGTCATCATCATTGTATTGATTGGAACGACGGGTTTGTTCCTGCGTCTCGTTTCGATGAGATCGTTTATTATTTGTGTCGTTCGACAAAAGTAGCGTACGTAAAAGGACGTGAGAAAGCTACATTTTTAAGAAGAATTTTAACAATACCGGTAAAAGAATTGCCGGAAAATGAATGCAAATTGGAGGTTGGTGCGCCGATGTGTCCCTATCATAAAAAGAGACCAAGTATGTGCTCCTTATCGAATGTTTTTTATTTATTTTCATACGTATTCAGACATCTATAACTATATGTAAACGAATTGAGAAAGGCAGACGGGTAGTAGCGGTAGAGCAGTTCAAGATGGAACGTCTTTGGCGGTTAGTTACCAGATTGGGACTTTCAACTTTTATAATTAATAAAGTGTGGGATATTATGGAAAGATACGAATCTGATTTATCTTTTGCGAATATTAAAAACTACGAATTATGTTATTTACCAATCGATTATTATATCAATAAAGTAAAGCCATTAGATTTGGCGGCGGTTTGGTTTAAATTACCGTTGAAGTATAGAAACGATGAGCGATTACAAAGCAAGCTGCCCTGTTTTGAACATTATAATTTGCCTCATTGGGAAACGCATATTGATGGTCCACCATCGGCAAGAAAGGATTGTTCTTTATGTATGGTTTAGTATATAAACATTGTCAGTTATAGATTGTAAATTAATAATAATAAAAGATTGTAAAAAGTGTAAAAAGTTGTTTTAATTTAAAAGAAAAAATAGTTAATCTAAATGAATACATGGTATGTATACATTGGGTTGGGTTGGTATGACTTGGATTGTACATTGAAAAAGTATTAAATTGGAAGAAAAAAAGGAAGAGAAAAGGAAGAAAAAAAAAAAAAAAAAAAAAAAAGAAAAGAAAAAGGGAAAAGGATTGTTTATTGAAGCTCCTCCTATGCTCCTCCCATGCTCCTCCTCAGGCTCCTCCCAAAGTGGAGATGGAAGAGTGGGGATGGGAGTGGGGGAAATCTAAAATTCCCCCCCCGGTTGCCAGGAAAGTAGAGCCAGAAAAAAAGTACCCCCACTCTAACTCCGCCCATTCCCCACTCCTCCCCCTTGTCACGCCCCACCCCACGCCCCCCTTCATTACTCTAGTATAAGAAGGCACCTCCCAGCCTTTGAAAGTCACTTAAGTGTTTGTGTTCTTCAGTTTTTTGGTAAGTACAACCTTCTTTATTATCATGTTTATATAACGTTCATTTTCTCTCCATCACTACAGCTCTTTCTACAACTTTCTCTTTTTTGGTGAGTAAAACTATATTTGTTTTGCATGTTTATATAATATTTAAAATTGTTTTTTCCACTCCTAGACATCCTTGCTCATTCAGCTTTCTCTTTTTTTGCTGTGTTTTATTTGGTAAGTAACCTTTTCTACTTCCATGTTTATATAATATATTCTTGCTTTATTTCATCATGACAGCTCGTTCTACTTTGTTTTTGTGAGTACAACTTGTTTATTTGTTTGTTATGTTAAATTGATATTTTTTTCCCAATTCCTACAGGAGCTTACTGCTGATCAGTTCGATTAGACCGATCAGTTTTTAACATCGTAATTTCAGCAACTTTTTTCTGGTAAGTATAGTCTCCTTTCTTGACATATATTGTTTTTAATCTTGTGTTTTTCATTCCTATAGCTCCTTCTATTTTTTCAAGTTAACTTTTATTGGTAAGCATAACTTTATTTTTTCGAACGTTTTATCATTCATATCCTATCATTCAGCACTTTGTTGACAAGCACCCTCTGCAGTTAGATTTTAACGTGCAACTGTATTTTTCATCAAGCGATGTAAGTATACATGTTTTTTTTATTAAAATAAAATTAATTAATTTTCTTTTCTTATCAAGATGTCTCAAGACGGTTTTAGTCAAATTGATTTAACTGCTCCGGGTTTCGCCAGCCAGGAATCCTTTCTGTTAAACAGTTTTGACATAAACCTGTTGAACATGTCGACTGTTGAGAAGGCTCTGGATCCAAACGTGCAGCCTAATGAGCAGCCGATGGATCCAAACGTTGAATCTAATGTGCAGCAAGCTACGGCGCTTCCAAACATCGCAGGTTCCTCGAAAGTCGACGATAAGAATGTGAAACACCTTTCACTTTCACTTCGTCGAAAGTCGGGGAACCGTGAACACCGGAAGAAGGGTGCAGGTGTGTGGTTACCGCCAGATAAGTATAGAGAGCTTCGACGGGAGACCCGTGCTCGTTCGCGAAGTACCAAACACAAGCGTGTGTCAGTTGAACCTGCGACTCTGTCAAAGGTTGAAGTGACACACTCGGAAGTGGCTAGCGGCGATGAGTCCAACGACTCTCTTTCTTTAATGGCGGTATCCCAACACTGCACCGAAAACCGGACATACCTTAAAGCTATTAATGCAGCTTTTGTTTCTAAGGCTTCTTCTTCTAAGGCTTCTTCTTCTAAAGCTTCGTCGATTCCCACTCCCCCTACTAACATAAACATTCCTACCATAGAAGTTCCCTCATTAAGCCCGAAAGTACAAATCTTAAGGGTGGACACAATTCCCGCTACTTCAGTCATTTCCGATGTACCTGCCAGCCTTTTTTCAAATGCAATGTGTGCAGCAGTAGAAACAACCAAAGAGGAGATTTTGACCGAAATTAATATTTTGTATCAAAATTTTTATAAAGACCTTCATGCAAAGGTAGTTCAATTGCAGACCTCTTTGAGAGAACTTGCACAGTTTAGGGAAGGGCTGGCGTCGAGTTCTAACCACTCTTTAACAACGTCACTCGACATCACCGTTGCAACATTAACCGTTGAAATGAAAAAAGCAGAATTCATTTTGTCTTCTTTACATACTAATAACTTCCCTTCCTAGCTAAAAAGATGTCCGGTAGCAACAACTTCGGGAGGGTGCTCACGTTGGAGCGAAGAGTTGCGTCATTGGAGGTCAAAGTAGATACCCTGTTTCAGCTGGTAGGCTATATCTATAATCTTTTTTGCACGTTTTTAATTTCATAATCTTCTTAGGTAAACAGTATTGTCTCAGAGTCGGCAGTGGTGAGAGGGCAGGTGCATGTTCAAAACATGCACATACACCATTGTTCGACTGGGATAGAACCTCCGACACCGACACCTGCAGCGCCTCCGCCCCCGTATGAAGTGCGGGATGAGCAGGAAGAGGAGGAGGAGTGGTAACCATTTTTCCTCCTCTTCCTTAGGTTAGGTTAGGTTAGGTTATGTTAGGTTAAATGGTTAAGGTATTATACTTATTATTATTATTATTCTTCTTCTTAAATATATGTATATATAGTTTCTTTTGCTATATTTTCATTCAGTCTTATCCAATTCATTTAGTACGAGAATCATGATCGACGAGAAATTAAAATGTTTACCGCAACTTCTAACACTGCCTATAGTAAATTTTAGTAATGGTTCGGTTGAAGAACACTTTACAAGACACAGCAATTTATTTGGTGGAAAATGTAAGCGAGGTTTAATTGTAGGACCCTCAGGTGTCGGAAAAACAAATGCTATGTTATCGCTTTTAGTTGCACGTAATGGGTTGCGCTTCCTAAACTTGTACTTATGCTCTAATTCGTTATACCAAAATAAGTACGATTTTTTAAGACGTTTAATTGAACCTATAAAAGATTGCGGTTACTATGAATTTTCTAATATAGACGAGTTCATTCGACCGGAAGATGCGAAAGAATATTCGGTAGTCGTATTTGACGATGTTTCCTGTACAGGTCAAAATGTCATTAGGGAATTTTTTTCGTATGGTCGACATAAAAACATTGATTGTTTTCTAATTTGTCAAAGTTATAGTGCAATTCCAAAACAATTAGTTCGCGATAATTGTAACTTTTTGGTGTTATTTAAACAAGACTTAACAAATTTAAAACACGTATTTGAAGATCACATAATGAGCGATATGGAGTTTCATCGGCTAAAGGAAATTAGCGATGCTTGTTGGGAGAATAGACACGGCATCCTAGTTATTGATTTAGATTGTAGTGTATCTAAGGGACGTTACCGTAAGGGTTTTGATAAATTCATTGAAGTTTAAAACTAACGACTTCAGCTGTACAGTTCGTAGTAACTTCACATACATCATACAATGAACAAGACGATAGCTGCAGAACTTATCGCGGCACGAGAAGTCGTGAGAGACAAAATTCGTTCTTTAAAAGAAGACTTAGAGGAGTCAAGGATTCGGTCGGAAACCGCATATGCACCCATCGCAAGGCCCTTACAGGATATTGTCGCAAAACTTGACACTGTGCCTTTACTATCCATTCCAAAACGAAGTTTATCTCCAAAAGAAGAAAAATTGATATCTAAGATACAACGCTACTCGCCGGATATTTCTGACGTACCAGCTAAAACCGAGACCGAATATTTTATTCGAAAACCGAAAGTTCCATTAAAAGAACAACGACGAAAATTTGCTACATCGACTCCTGAAAAAAGGTTGGTATCTTCTCCCACGTCTTCTCCTCTTGGTCCATTAGCTCATGCAGAAGAAGAAGTATATGAAGTTCCGCCGGGCGAAGAAGAAGAACTCCTCGATTCTAGCGAGGATACCGGAGCTCTTATTTCGGACGCACATAATCGAATAGAACGACTTAAAGATGAAATAGAAGAAAGATTGGAGTCTCCAGAGGTACAAGCCGCTTTGAGTCAGTTTCATCCTTTGCCCAGAACGTATATTGTTGGTTTAACAACTGATTTAAAAGATGATTATGATCGTTTATACGGTGTTCGCGAAACTCCCGAAGGTTTCTACATTGGAGTCAGTCCTGTTCACTTTGAGGATCAGGATATTCACGTTGGAAACTTCAAATATACGGGAACCGTTGGTTTATATGATTTACTATTTAAAAACGAACCGGGCAAATTTACAATTCAGGACATGCGCAACTACAAAGATATCTTACTACGTTCAAATGCTCCGTACATTAATTACATTCCAGAGGCAGGTATGACTACTGAGGACGACAGTGGGAAATTTCAGAATATTATCAAGCCTATCGTTGAAGGTAACAAACCCAAGGTGCATTGGGCTAAATACTGGCCGAATCCGAAGAAAAAAGTCGGTGGTGCATTACAAAAACAAGTCGTTCCTGGGGCTCTTATCGAATATTGGGACGAGTATTGGGACGATCCCAACGAACTTGTCGACAGACTGCGTTTGTTGATGGCCTCGCAAACTGCAGGTCATTCTGCACATGTCAATGAAATATCATCAATAATATCGGAGCTAACAGAGGCCGAGATTATACGTTAAAATATTATCATAAATATACGACTCTCACATTTTTTGTTTTAAAACACCGACGTTTGTGAACTAGAGCAGATGAGTTTAAGCAAGTTCGGAAAACATTCGTCTAATATGACGATCGATAAGTTTGGTAAACACGTACACGGACACAACATTGCTGCTCATTTTAATAAACGTGAAAACTTACAACGATATTTCAAACAACCAACTATACTTACGTTTAGCGGAGATGGAACTACGGATACAACGGATAATTATTACATTATTCAAAATTTAGGTTACGTAAGTAAATATATAAACTTTTTATATATTGGTGAAATAGTGAAATACCGATTTGAAGGAGACGTTGAAATGATTATTAACGGGAGTATCTTCGATCCAAATAAAAAGTTAAATGTTCTCTTCTTTGGAGATAAAATAGTTTGCAAACCCACAACGAAGACCACTTTACTCAAGAAACCATTTATGGTAGAACTGCTCATTGAAATATCCAGAAAATGAGCGATATTAAAAGGTCCGTCGTAAACGAGTTGCACGCGTCCGCGAGGAAAAAGTATAAACGCAGACGTGTTATTATAAAAGGTTTAACGGACTTATTTCAAGCTGATTTAGTGGAGATGATACCTTATTCAAAAGCAAATGGTAATTTTAAATATATTCTAACAGTTATTAATGCTTTCTCAAAGTATGGATGGGCTGTACAAAAAACATACCGAAGAATCTGCAAACGGATAACGGAAAAGAATTTTACAATGAGGATTTTAAAAAGCTCATGTCACGATATCACATCAATCACTACAGTTCATTTTCCAATTTAAAGAGTTCTATTGTTGAACGGTTTAATAGAACAATAAAAGAAAAAATGTGGAAAGAATTTAGTATGCAAGGTAACTATCGTTGGTTGGAATTGCTTCCCAAATTAATTCTGGATTATAACAACCAAGTTCACAGGACGATAGGAATGAAACCTAGCGAGGTAAATAACAGAAACGCATCGACACTGTTAAAAACTGTATATAATTACATAAAAATTGTCGATCCTTATACCAAAAAATTTAATGTCGGTGATCACGTCAGAGTGAGCAAGCATCGACACGCCTTCACCAAAAACTATACTCCCAATTGGTCTAACGAAGTGTTTACAATACATTCTGTTCGTAATACTTTCCCAACAACATATCTGCTCAAAGATGCATCCAATGAAAAAATTATGGGTGGTTTTTATCGAGAGGAATTACAAAAAGTTAAATATCCTGACGTCTACTTGGTGGAAAAAGTGCTACGGCGAAAAGGAAATCAAGTGTTTGTGAAATGGTTAGGATTAGGTCCGTCTCATAATTCTTGGATCTCAAAAACTAACGTTCTTTAAAACGTATTTAAGCCCTATTTAAAAGTTTACAAGACTGTATTAACAATCGAACATTACAAATACATTATTATTATTATTCTTTACAATTTTTTTTAAATTAAATTCATTTATTCGCATTCAATCTTTTTATCAACCAATGACCCCACGCCAAAGTATTACATCCGTTCGGTAATATGTATCGTTTATCATCGCACGATGAAAGAGCAATTTTATTCTTTAATTCGGTATACATAGTATGAAATTCTGACTTAAAAATGTACATTTTTTTATGAACCGATCCGCCACATTCAACCACACGTTTATAATCGGTCACGCTTAAATGTTTATCTATAACATATTTCTTTACTCCTTTAGCCTTCTTTACATTATCATTCAACAAGGTGATGCAGTACGCCTTAGCTCCTGTTCCAACAAATGACGTTATGCACCTGTTTGGATATTCATCTTTCATTCTTCCCAACACAGATCGACCGCGAGGTATATTGTGTATATTCTCTAACGGATAATTGGACGTGTCAAAAGATTCAATATTTTCTTTTATATCCTCATATACATTGGGAGTAGTAATTTCTAGGATTAGGGAATCAGTATCGGTGTATAAAAGTGTTATGTTATTTCCATATTTAACTTTTAAGTAATCATAGAAGAAGCTGTACATTACGGTTTTCGAAAGCTCTAATATACTGAAACCCACATACAGCGGTTTGCAATAACGAACTTCCGCGACGTTCAATTGAACGGCTATCAAATTATCGCAAAATATTTTCGAAGATTTAAAATTTGGTTTAGCTATTAGGGCTTCCACGCCCGGTTTCTTATGACGACATTCCCAGTGGGTAACTAGTCTTATATCCACTCGCTTTTCCACATTTTCCATTGTCTTACCGTATACGATGTTATTCATTGCTTTGTAATGATTTTTTTCAAATTCATTCTTAGCTTTCGCACGTTTATCGGAATTGAAATCGATGTAGCTCCGCATCCAGTTGGATTGTTTAAATTCTAATACTCTGTAAATCTTCGTTAGTTTCAATCCGAACTTGATACACTGCTTTAGATTCACGTAATGAATGATGTATTTTGTTTTATTTTCCAAATTTGCTATTAACTTTGCATTTTTTGAACCTGGGGGTACAATCCGTTCTGGACAAAATGGCAAATCGTTGTGTTCATCATGTATTGCTTCCGGATACTCTAAATCTACCTCGAACACGTAACCCTTTTCGGAATCGTCTTCCGTATTGTAAATATCTAACTTTTGAATCTCTTCATCTGATAGCCATCGAAATCCACCCGTCGGTAATTTTCGTCTCATTGCGTGTCCATACAAATTCGTAGCGTCGAGATACAAAATATAAGATGGGTCTCTGGTTTCATCAAATTCCATCATTAATTTATTGTTAGCCTTCGCACTGCGTTTAGTGCACATACTTAATCCACCGCGAATACCATTTTTAAAGAAGTGTAACATGTCTATGTCCGTTAATAATTCTAATTTTACCCCTGTCATTCGTAATAATGCATCCCAACCGAAGCCCGGCGCTGTGAAGTAATGACATGGATCTAAAGAGTAGTACTTCATCGAGATGGTTCGGAAATTCTCAAATACGTCCGCCAAAAGTAAAACGTCAGACGTTAAATAAATGTCGCTATATTCGCCTAAAGTGCGACAGTTAAATAAGTTCCACACCGTTTGTGCACGACAATAATTTTCTTCGGTTATACTATCGTCGCATAAAGTATTGTAAAAACTACTTCGATCTGGCAGAGCGGTAAGATTCAGCTTTTCGAATGAATCCACAAAGGAATACGGAAAAACTCCTTTCTGACGTATAAGTCGAAACTGTTCTTCGTTCCTAAAATATTTTCTGATTTGAACGCATTGGTTGTCTTCCAAAAATGAACCCAACTTCTCTAGCGATAAAGCCATAAACCTAAATGAATCCACAAATCTCAATTTCATATGAACCCGCCTTAGCTTTCCCTTGCTGTCAATGTTTTCTCCTACGATAATTTTTTTCGAAAATGATATATACTTTTCTTTATTCTGTGCTATAACGTCCACGTCTTCTTCTTTTAATGCCATATCTTTCACAAACATATGACAATCGTAGTTCGAAAGATTGTGAAAGAATATCGGTATGAACTTTGGTAATTGATAATTGATGTTACATACAGCATGTGCGGGTCCTCTATACAACCCAGTTAGGTGATCATGATCGCACACTTTATTACCTTCTTTTATTTTGTGCGAACAAATGTGACAGATATCCTGCATCTCATGTATTAATCTATCAATAGGTGGTAATGGGAGCATTTCTTTTGGTTGGCTTAAATAATTTTTGTATATATTCAGAACGTCATGTTCCAACTTGCTCATGAAAATTTGAGCAGCATTACATCCGCGATATATTTCAAACTTCGACAATGATTCGTCATATGAACATTTTATATAATATGCAAATGCATAAGGTTCGTGTTTGAAACATTTGACGGAGTATGAATTATCATCGTTAAGTTCTGTTGCTTCCGCATCGGCGATCGGTTTCTGTAATGCTTCAAAATCTACATACACCACGAACGGTATTTTTAATTGTCGTTCAAAATTTTCGAACTGTAGTATATTTTCCTTTTCTTCATTTCCATATTTATTTATTTTCAAATTTGTTGTTGGTAAAATTGCCCTTACCTTGCTGCAATCGTCACTTTGATGACGGATAAGTTTATTTTCTGACGTAAAGAATACCAAGCATCCGTCGCAAATATACTTTTCATGACCATTCTGCGATGCTTGCGATGATAGTAATCGAGACAGATTTTTTATCCAACAATAGTGACTATTCCCGGAATCATTTGTAACCAATAATAAATTTATATGTCTTTTTTCTTTTTGTCGACATATATACATTGTAATTATGTCATAATTCATAACACCGTCTTTAAAATACTCATTTATTCCATATACATTAATAGATAGTTTGTTCTGCTTTTCAAATACAGGTATATCTCGTAATTTAACTGGAAAAACAATATTTGAATAGTCTAAGCCGCAGTCTAGGTAATTCGGATACGAAGATGTCCTCTGTGGTAAACCGTTCGGTTCATGTAGTGCGGATGTTACAGCCCATGCAAAACATGCATCATCCGCGTTTTGTATATTTATCACAGCACGCTTTGCTTTTATTTGCGATGGTAGATCGATGTAATTAGATGCTCTGATAGGATTATATTTGTTTAAATTTAACTCCATATAGAGAATTTGCATTAAAGTCCATCCTAAATAAAATATTGAAACATTTATTTGTTAATATATAGGTATATTATGTCACATTACGCTTACCTGAATCTCGTTCCTGGAATTCTGACATTTTTGATGAAATTTCATCAATAAATTCCTTATATATTTTATACAGATCCGACCTTATGATACTACCTTATTTTTCGTATTGAATGATTTTATTTCACAGTCTTCCTTTGATTGTAAAAAATACAAACCAAAACATTCCATATTTAATTTTACATTTCGGTGAATATCGATTGCGCTTTGTATTAGATTTAGTATTTTTTCTCGAATTCTATGAGAAAATTCATCCAAATCCACAAAAAAACCTTCTTCACTTATTCGATAACTGACAATTTTGTCACCGAATGCTCCAGCTATTCTCTCCACTCCGTCATCGATTATAACAAAAGCGTTACGCTTGTGTGCGTTGCTTCGTAAATGTGCAGAGTAACATTGTCTATTTACATAATCATCGCAAGCCTCACATTTTACTGCTTTTGGAATTTGCGGTGCGTCAAGCTTGATTCTCTTGCCAATACAAGATAATCGTTGATGTCTTTTTAAATTGTCAACTCGAGTAAAACTTTTTCCACAATCCTCACACACGACCATTTTACAATTTAATGTTGTACACTTCTACTTGTTATGAAAGAACTACGTCAATACCACATTTCGCAGGCGTTTATAAACCCTCACCGCTCCTGAAACTTATTGGGGAGGAGGAGGATGCATCGAGTGCGTTTGTATACATGTATATTTATAACTCCGTATACCTCTGCATAATAAATTAAAAAAATATCTCGCAGGTAGATCATGACTCACTTACTAGTATTAAGTTAATTGACCTCCTCCTCGAACGTATCCCCCCAAAAAATTTGCCGATTCAAGAACCTCCTCGCATATTTTAAAGCTCCGTATACCTTTACACAATAAATTTTAAAAAATATCCCGCAGGTAGATCATGACTCACTTATTTGTATACCTACATGTCCCAAAATCGTATACCTTTGTGTACAATAAGTTAAGAGATATATCGAAAACATTACCAGTTCATTGAGAAGCGTCGAAGGATAAACATAGTAATTGTTTTCATCTAGGTAAACAGGTTACATATAAAGATAAATTTTTAATAACATAACCTAAATAAAGATACATTTTTAATAAAGATAAATTTTTAATAATTTCGTCAAAATAACACGACCTTCTCAAGTTAATTGACCTCCTCCTCTCTTCATCAAATCTCCTCCGACCCTCAAAAGAATCGCCGATTCAAGAACCTCCTCTCCTCATCGAACCTCCTCTGACCCCCAAAAAATTTGCCGATTCAAGAACCTCCTCCTAGAACGCAGGTTCGAGGAGGAGGTTCTTGAATCGGCGAATCTATACTACTCCTGAATATCACAAATATGATCAACAGAATTACCGGAGCCAAAAGTGATAGAAAGTTCAAACATGGCTCAGAACGGCGTATAACGTCATAATATCACGTTTTGGGCACATTTTGTTTTTTATCTCCAACATGCTCCAAGATGTCATTTGGCGCCTGAATATCACAAATATGATCAACAGAATTACCGGAACCAAAAGTGATAGAAAGTTCAAACATGGCTTAGAACGGCGTATAACGTCATAATATCACGTTTTGGGCACATTTTGTTTTTTATCTCCAACATGCGCCAAGATGTCATTTGGTGCCTGAATATCACAAATATGATCAACAGAATTACCGGAACCAAAAGTGATAGAAAGTTCAAACATGGCTCAGAACGGCGTATAACGTCATAATATCACGTTTTGGGCACATTTTGTTTTTTATCTCCAACATGCTCCAAGATATCATTTGACGCCTGAATATCACAAATATGGTCAACAGAATTATCGGAACCGAAAGTGATAGAAAGGTCAAACATGGCTCAGAACGGCGTATAACGTCATAATATCAAGTTTTGGGCACATTTTGTTTTTTATCTCAAACATGCTCCAAGATGTCATTTGGCGCCTGAATATCACATATCTGGTCAACAGAATTACCGGAACCGAAAGTGATAGAAAGTTCAAACATGGTTCAGAACGGCGTATAACGTCATAATATCACGTTTTGGGCACATTTTGTTTTTTATCTCCAACATGCTCCAAGATGTCATTTGGCGCCTGAATATCACAAATATGATCAACAGAATTACCGGAGCCAAAAGTGATAGAAAGTTCAAACATGGCTCAGAACGGCGTATAACGTCATAATATCACGTTTTGGGCACATTTTGTTTTTTATCTCCAACATGCTCCAAGATGTCATTTGGCGCCTGAATATCACAAATATGATCAACAGAATTACCGGAACCAAAAGTGATAGAAAGTTCAAACATGGCTCAGAACGGCGCATAACGTCATAATATCACGTTTTGGGCACATTTTGTTTTTTATCTCCAACATGCTCCAAGATGTCATTTGGCGCCTGAATATCACAAATATGGTCAACAGAATTATCGGAACCGAAAGTGATAGAAAGTTCAAGCATGGCTCAAAACGGCGTATAACGTCATAATATCACGTTTTGGGCACATTTTGTTTTTTATCTCCAACATGCTCCAAGATGTCATTTGCGCCTGAATATCACATATATGGTCAACAGAATTACCGGAACCGAAAGTGATAGAAAGTTCAAACATGGTTCAGAACGGCGTATAACGTCATAATATCACGTTTTGGGCACATTTTGTTTTTTATCTCCAACATGCTCCAAGATGTCATTTGGCGCCTGAATTTCACAAATATGATCAACAGAATTACCGGAACCAAAAGTGATAGAAAGTTCAAACATGGCTCAGAACGGCGTATAACGTTATAATATCACGTTTTGGGCACATTTTGTTTTTTATCTCCAACTTGCTCCAAGATGTCATTTGGCGCCTGAATATCAAATACATGGTCAACAGAATTACCGGAACCAAAAGTGATAGAAAGTTCAAACATGGCTCAAAACGGCGTATAACGTCATAATATCACGTTTTGGGCACATTTTGTTTTTTATCTCCAACATGCTCCAAGATGTCATTTGACGCCTGAATATCAAATATATGGTCAACAGAATTACCGGAACCAAAAGTGATAGAAAGTTCAAACATGGCTCAAAACGGCGTATAACGTCATAATATCACGTTTTGGGCACATTTTGTTTTTAATCTCCAACATGCTCCAAGATGTCATTTGGTGCCTGAATATCACAAATATGATCAACAGAATTACCGGAACCAAAAGTGATAGAAAGTTCAAACATGGCTCAGAACGGCGTATAACGTCATAATATCACGTTTTGGGCACATTTTGTTTTTTATCTCCAACATGCTCCAAGATGTCATTTGACGCCTGAATATCAAATATATGGTCAACAGAATTATCGGAACCGAAAGTGATAGAAAGTTCAAGCATGGCTCAAAACGGCGTATAACGGCAAAATATCACGTTTTGGGCACATTTTGTTTTTTATCTCCAACATGCTCCAAGATGTCATTTGGCGCCTGAATTTCACAAATATGATCAACAGAATTACCGGAACCAAAAGTGATAGAAAGGTCAAACATGGCTCAGAACGGCGTATAACGTCATAATATCACGTTTTGGGCACATTTTGTTTTTTATCTCCAACATGTTCCAAGATGTCATTTGGCGCCTGAATATCACAAATATGGTCAACAGAATTATCGGAACCGAAAGTGATAGAAAGTTCAAGCATGGCTCAAAACGGCGTATAACGGCAAAATATCACGTTTTGGGCACATTTTGTTTTTTACCTCCAACATGCTCCAAGATGTCATTTGGCGCCTGAATTTCACAAATATGATAAACAGAATTACCGGAACCAAAAGTGATAGAAAGGTCAAACATGGCTCAGAACGGCGTATAACGTCATAATATCACGTTTTGGGCACATTTTGTTTTTTATCTCCAACATGCTCCAAGATGTCATTTGGCGCCTGAATTTCACAAATATGATCAACAGAATTACCGGAACCAAAAGTGATAGAAAGGTCAAACATGGCTCAGAACGCCGTATAACGTTATAATATCACGTTTTGGGCACATTTTGTTTTTTATCTCCAACTTGCTCCAAGATGTCATTTGGCGCCTGAATATCAAATACATGGTCAACAGAATTACCGGAACCAAAAGTGATAGAAAGGTCAAACATGGCTCAGAACGGCGTATAACGTCATAATATCACGTTTTGGGCACATTTTGTTTTTTATCTCCAACATGCTCCAAGATATCATTTTACGCCTGAATATCACAAATATGGTCAACAGAATTATCGGAACCGAAAGTGATAGAAAGTTCAAACATGGATCAACACGGCGTATAACGTTATAATATCACGTTTTGGGCACATTTTGTTTTTTATCTCCAACTTGCTCCAAGATGTCATTTGGCGCCTGAATATCAAATACATGGTCAACAGAATTACCGGAACCAAAAGTGATAGAAAGTTCAAACATGGCTCAAAACGGCGTATAACGTCATAATATCACGTTTTGGGCACATTTTGTTTTTTATCTCCAACATGTTCCAAGATGTCATTTGGTGCCTGAATATCACAAATATGATCAACAGAATTACCGGAACCAAAAGTGATAGAAGGTTCAAACATGGCTCAGAACGGCGTATAACGTCATAATATCACGTTTTGGGCACATTTTGTTTTTTATCTCCAACATGTTCCAAGATGTCATTTGGCGCCTGAATATCACAAATATGGTCAACAGAATTATCGGAACCGAAAGTGATAGAAAGTTCAAGCGTGGCTCAAAACGGCGTATAACGGCAAAATATCACGTTTTGGGCACATTTTGTTTTTTATCTCCAACATGCTCCAAGATGTCATTTGGCGCCTGAATATCACATATATGGTCAACAGAATTACCGGAACCGAAAGTGATAGAAAGTTCAAACATGGTTCAGAACGGCGTATAACGTCATAATATCACGTTTTGGGCACATTTTGTTTTTTATCTCCAACATGCTCCAAGATGTCATTTGGCGCCTGAATATCACAAAAATGATCAACAGAATTACCGGAACCAAAAGTGATAGAAAGGTCAAACATGGCTCAGAACGGCGTATAACGTCATAATATCACGTTTTGGGCACATTTTGTTTTTTATCTCCAACATGCTCCAAGATGTCATTTGACGCCTGAATATCACAAATATGGTCAACAGAATTATCGGAACCGAAAGTGATAGAAAGTTCAAACATGGCTCAAAACGGCGTATAACGTCATAATATCACGTTTTGGGCACATTTTGTTTTTTATCTCCAACATGCTCCAAGATGTCATTTGGCGCCTGAATATCACAAATATGATCAACAGAATTACCGGAACCAAAAGTGATAGAAAGTTCAAACATGGCTCAAAACGGCGTATAACGTCATAATATCACGTTTTGGGCACATTTTGTTTTTTATCTCCAACATGCTCCAAGATGTCATTTGGCGCCTGAATATCACAAATATGATCAACAGAATTACCGGAACCAGAAGTGATAGAAAGGTCAAACATGGCTCAGAACGGCGTATAACGTCATAATATCACGTTTTGGGCACATTTTGTTTTTTATCTCCAACATGCTCCAAGATGTCATTTGGCGCCTGAATATCACAAATATGATCAACAGAATTACCGGAACCAAAAGTGATAGAAAGGTCAAACATGGCTCAGAACGGCGTATAACGTCATAATATCACGTTTTGGGCACATTTTGTTTTTTATCTCCAACATGCTCCAAGATGTCATTTGGCGCCTGAATATCACAAATATGATCAACAGAATTACCGGAACCAAAAGTGATAGAAAGTTCAAACATGGCTCAAAACGGCGTATAACGTCATAATATCACGTTTTGGGCACATTTTGTTTTTTATCTCCAACATGCTCCAAGATGTCATTTGAGGCCTGAATATCACAAATATGGTCAACAGAATTATCGGAACCGAAAGTGATAGAAAGTTCAAACATGGCTCAAAACGGCGTATAACGTCATAATATCACGTTTTGGGCACATTTTGTTTTTTATCTCCAACATGCTCCAAGATGTCATTTGGCGCCTGAATATCACAAATATGATCAACAGAATTACCGGAACCAAAAGTGATAGAAAGTTCAAACATGGCTCAAAACGGCGTATAACGTCATAATATCACGTTTTGGGCACATTTTGTTTTTTATCTCCAACATGCTCCAAGATGTCATTTGGCGCCTGAATATCACAAATATGATCAACAGAATTACCGGAACCAAAAGTGATAGAAAGGTCAAACATGGCTCAGAACGGCGTATAACGTCATAATATCACGTTTTGGGCACATTTTGTTTTTTATCTCCAACATGCTCCAAGATGTCATTTGGCGCCTGAATATCACAAATATGATCAACAGAATTACCGGAACCAAAAGTGATAGAAAGGTCAAACATGGCTCAGAACGGCGTATAACGTCATAATATCACGTTTTGGGCACATTTTGTTTTTTATCTCCAACATGCTCCAAGATGTCATTTGAGGCCTGAATATCACAAATATGGTCAACAGAATTATCGGAACCGAAAGTGATAGAAAGTTCAAACATGGCTCAAAACGGCGTATAACGTCATAATATCACGTTTTGGGCACATTTTGTTTTTTATCTCCAACTTGCTCCAAGATGTCATTTGGCGCCTGAATATCAAATACATGGTCAACAGAATTACCGGAACCGAAAGTGATAGAAAGTTCAAACATGGCTCAAAACGGCGTATAACGTCATAATATCACGTTTTGGGCACATTTTGTTTTTTATCTCCAACATGCTCCAAGATGTCATTTGAGGCCTGAATATCACAAATATGGTCAACAGAATTATCGGAACCGAAAGTGATAGAAAGTTCAAACATGGCTCAAAACGGCGTATAACGTCATAATATCACGTTTTGGGCACATTTTGTTTTTTATCTCCAACATGCTCCAAGATGTCATTTGGCGCCTGAATATCACAAATATGGTCAACAGAATTATCGGAACCGAAAGTGATAGAAAGTTCAAGCATGGCTCAAAACGGCGTATAACGTCATAATATCACGTTTTGGGCACATTTTGTTTTTTATCTCCAACATGCTCCAAGATGTCATTTGCGCCTGAATATCACATATATGGTCAACAGAATTACCGGAACCGAAAGTGATAGAAAGTTCAAACATGGTTCAGAACGGCGTATAACGTCATAATATCACGTTTTGGGCACATTTTGTTTTTTATCTCCAACATGCTCCAAGATGTCATTTGGCGCCTGAATTTCACAAATATGATCAACAGAATTACCGGAACCAAAAGTGATAGAAAGTTCAAACATGGCTCAGAACGGCGTATAACGTTATAATATCACGTTTTGGGCACATTTTGTTTTTTATCTCCAACTTGCTCCAAGATGTCATTTGGCGCCTGAATATCAAATACATGGTCAACAGAATTACCGGAACCAAAAGTGATAGAAAGTTCAAACATGGCTCAAAACGGCGTATAACGTCATAATATCACGTTTTGGGCACATTTTGTTTTTTATCTCCAACATGCTCCAAGATGTCATTTGACGCCTGAATATCAAATATATGGTCAACAGAATTACCGGAACCAAAAGTGATAGAAAGTTCAAACATGGCTCAAAACGGCGTATAACGTCATAATATCACGTTTTGGGCACATTTTGTTTTTAATCTCCAACATGCTCCAAGATGTCATTTGGTGCCTGAATATCACAAATATGATCAACAGAATTACCGGAACCAAAAGTGATAGAAAGTTCAAACATGGCTCAGAACGGCGTATAACGTCATAATATCACGTTTTGGGCACATTTTGTTTTTTATCTCCAACATGCTCCAAGATGTCATTTGACGCCTGAATATCAAATATATGGTCAACAGAATTATCGGAACCGAAAGTGATAGAAAGTTCAAGCATGGCTCAAAACGGCGTATAACGGCAAAATATCACGTTTTGGGCACATTTTGTTTTTTATCTCCAACATGCTCCAAGATGTCATTTGGCGCCTGAATTTCACAAATATGATCAACAGAATTACCGGAACCAAAAGTGATAGAAAGGTCAAACATGGCTCAGAACGGCGTATAACGTCATAATATCACGTTTTGGGCACATTTTGTTTTTTATCTCCAACATGTTCCAAGATGTCATTTGGCGCCTGAATATCACAAATATGGTCAACAGAATTATCGGAACCGAAAGTGATAGAAAGTTCAAGCATGGCTCAAAACGGCGTATAACGGCAAAATATCACGTTTTGGGCACATTTTGTTTTTTACCTCCAACATGCTCCAAGATGTCATTTGGCGCCTGAATTTCACAAATATGATAAACAGAATTACCGGAACCAAAAGTGATAGAAAGGTCAAACATGGCTCAGAACGGCGTATAACGTCATAATATCACGTTTTGGGCACATTTTGTTTTTTATCTCCAACATGCTCCAAGATGTCATTTGGCGCCTGAATTTCACAAATATGATCAACAGAATTACCGGAACCAAAAGTGATAGAAAGGTCAAACATGGCTCAGAACGCCGTATAACGTTATAATATCACGTTTTGGGCACATTTTGTTTTTTATCTCCAACTTGCTCCAAGATGTCATTTGGCGCCTGAATATCAAATACATGGTCAACAGAATTACCGGAACCAAAAGTGATAGAAAGGTCAAACATGGCTCAGAACGGCGTATAACGTCATAATATCACGTTTTGGGCACATTTTGTTTTTTATCTCCAACATGCTCCAAGATATCATTTTACGCCTGAATATCACAAATATGGTCAACAGAATTATCGGAACCGAAAGTGATAGAAAGTTCAAACATGGATCAACACGGCGTATAACGTTATAATATCACGTTTTGGGCACATTTTGTTTTTTATCTCCAACTTGCTCCAAGATGTCATTTGGCGCCTGAATATCAAATACATGGTCAACAGAATTACCGGAACCAAAAGTGATAGAAAGTTCAAACATGGCTCAAAACGGCGTATAACGTCATAATATCACGTTTTGGGCACATTTTGTTTTTTATCTCCAACATGTTCCAAGATGTCATTTGGTGCCTGAATATCACAAATATGATCAACAGAATTACCGGAACCAAAAGTGATAGAAGGTTCAAACATGGCTCAGAACGGCGTATAACGTCATAATATCACGTTTTGGGCACATTTTGTTTTTTATCTCCAACATGTTCCAAGATGTCATTTGGCGCCTGAATATCACAAATATGGTCAACAGAATTATCGGAACCGAAAGTGATAGAAAGTTCAAGCGTGGCTCAAAACGGCGTATAACGGCAAAATATCACGTTTTGGGCACATTTTGTTTTTTATCTCCAACATGCTCCAAGATGTCATTTGGCGCCTGAATATCACATATATGGTCAACAGAATTACCGGAACCGAAAGTGATAGAAAGTTCAAACATGGTTCAGAACGGCGTATAACGTCATAATATCACGTTTTGGGCACATTTTGTTTTTTATCTCCAACATGCTCCAAGATGTCATTTGGCGCCTGAATATCACAAAAATGATCAACAGAATTACCGGAACCAAAAGTGATAGAAAGGTCAAACATGGCTCAGAACGGCGTATAACGTCATAATATCACGTTTTGGGCACATTTTGTTTTTTATCTCCAACATGCTCCAAGATGTCATTTGACGCCTGAATATCACAAATATGGTCAACAGAATTATCGGAACCGAAAGTGATAGAAAGTTCAAACATGGCTCAAAACGGCGTATAACGTCATAATATCACGTTTTGGGCACATTTTGTTTTTTATCTCCAACATGCTCCAAGATGTCATTTGGCGCCTGAATATCACAAATATGATCAACAGAATTACCGGAACCAAAAGTGATAGAAAGTTCAAACATGGCTCAAAACGGCGTATAACGTCATAATATCACGTTTTGGGCACATTTTGTTTTTTATCTCCAACATGCTCCAAGATGTCATTTGGCGCCTGAATATCACAAATATGATCAACAGAATTACCGGAACCAGAAGTGATAGAAAGGTCAAACATGGCTCAGAACGGCGTATAACGTCATAATATCACGTTTTGGGCACATTTTGTTTTTTATCTCCAACATGCTCCAAGATGTCATTTGGCGCCTGAATATCACAAATATGATCAACAGAATTACCGGAACCAAAAGTGATAGAAAGGTCAAACATGGCTCAGAACGGCGTATAACGTCATAATATCACGTTTTGGGCACATTTTGTTTTTTATCTCCAACATGCTCCAAGATGTCATTTGGCGCCTGAATATCACAAATATGATCAACAGAATTACCGGAACCAAAAGTGATAGAAAGTTCAAACATGGCTCAAAACGGCGTATAACGTCATAATATCACGTTTTGGGCACATTTTGTTTTTTATCTCCAACATGCTCCAAGATGTCATTTGAGGCCTGAATATCACAAATATGGTCAACAGAATTATCGGAACCGAAAGTGATAGAAAGTTCAAACATGGCTCAAAACGGCGTATAACGTCATAATATCACGTTTTGGGCACATTTTGTTTTTTATCTCCAACATGCTCCAAGATGTCATTTGGCGCCTGAATATCACAAATATGATCAACAGAATTACCGGAACCAAAAGTGATAGAAAGTTCAAACATGGCTCAAAACGGCGTATAACGTCATAATATCACGTTTTGGGCACATTTTGTTTTTTATCTCCAACATGCTCCAAGATGTCATTTGGCGCCTGAATATCACAAATATGATCAACAGAATTACCGGAACCAAAAGTGATAGAAAGGTCAAACATGGCTCAGAACGGCGTATAACGTCATAATATCACGTTTTGGGCACATTTTGTTTTTTATCTCCAACATGCTCCAAGATGTCATTTGGCGCCTGAATATCACAAATATGATCAACAGAATTACCGGAACCAAAAGTGATAGAAAGGTCAAACATGGCTCAGAACGGCGTATAACGTCATAATATCACGTTTTGGGCACATTTTGTTTTTTATCTCCAACATGCTCCAAGATGTCATTTGAGGCCTGAATATCACAAATATGGTCAACAGAATTATCGGAACCGAAAGTGATAGAAAGTTCAAACATGGCTCAAAACGGCGTATAACGTCATAATATCACGTTTTGGGCACATTTTGTTTTTTATCTCCAACTTGCTCCAAGATGTCATTTGGCGCCTGAATATCAAATACATGGTCAACAGAATTACCGGAACCGAAAGTGATAGAAAGTTCAAACATGGCTCAAAACGGCGTATAACGTCATAATATCACGTTTTGGGCACATTTTGTTTTTTATCTCCAACATGCTCCAAGATGTCATTTGAGGCCTGAATATCACAAATATGGTCAACAGAATTATCGGAACCGAAAGTGATAGAAAGTTCAAACATGGCTCAAAACGGCGTATAACGTCATAATATCACGTTTTGGGCACATTTTGTTTTTTATCTCCAACATGCTCCAAGATGTCATTTGGCGCCTGAATATCACAAATATGGTCAACAGAATTATCGGAACCGAAAGTGATAGAAAGTTCAAACATGGCTCAAAACGGCGTATAACGTCATAATATCACGTTTTGGGCACATTTTGTTTTTTATCTCCAACATGCTCCAAGATGTCATTTGACGCCTGAATATCAAATATATGGTCAACAGAATTACCGGAACCAAAAGTGATAGAAAGTTCAAACATGGCTCAAAACGGCGTATAACGTCATAATATCACGTTTTGGGCACATTTTGTTTTTTATCTCCAACATGCTCCAAGATGTCATTTGGTGCCTGAATATCACAAATATGATCAACAGAATTACCGGAACCAAAAGTGATAGAAAGTTCAAACATGGCTCAGAACGGCGTATAACGTCATAATATCACGTTTTGGGCACATTTTGTTTTTTATCTCCAACATGCTCCAAGATGTCATTTGGCGCCTGAATATCACAAATATGATCAACAGAATTACCGGAGCCAAAAGTGATAGAAAGTTCAAACATGGCTCAGAACGGCGTATAACGTCATAATATCACGTTTTGGGCACATTTTGTTTTTTATCTCCAACATGTTCCAAGATGTCATTTGGCGCCTGAATATCACAAATATGGTCAACAGAATTATCGGAACCGAAAGTGATAGAAAGTTCAAACATGGCTCAGAACGGCGTATAACGTCATAATATCACGTTTTGGGCACATTTTGTTTTTTATCTCCAACATGCTCCAAGATGTCATTTGGCGCCTGAATATCACAAATATGGTCAACAGAATTACCGGAACCGAAAGTGATAGAAAGTTCAAACATGGCTCAAAACGGTGTATAACGTCATAATATCACGTTTTGGGCACATTTTGTTTTTTATCTCCAACATGCTCCAAGATGTCATTTGGCGCCTGAATATCAAATATATGGTCAACAGAATTACCGGAACCAAAAGTGATAGAAAGTTCAAACATGGCTCAAAACGGCGTATAACGTCATAATATCACGTTTTGGGCACATTTTGTTTTTTATCTCCAACATGCTCCAAGATGTCATTTGGCGCCTGAATATCACAAATATGATCAACAGAATTACCGGAGCCAAAAGTGATAGAAAGGTCAAACATGGCTCAGAACGGCGTATAACGTCATAATATCACGTTTTGGGCACATTTTGTTTTTTATCTCCAACATGCTCCAAGATGTCATTTGGCGCCTGAATATCACAAATATGATCAACAGAATTACCGGAGCCAAAAGTGATAGAAAGTTCAAACATGGCTCAGAACGGCGTATAACGTCATAATATCACGTTTTGGGCACATTTTGTTTTTTATCTACAACATGCTCCAAGATGTCATTTGGCGCCTAAATATCACATATATGGTCAACAGAATTACCGGAACCGAAAGTGATAGAAAGTTCAAACATGGCTCAGAACGGCGTATAACGTCATAATATCACGTTTTGGGCACATTTTGTTTTTTATCTCCAACATGCTCCAAGATGTCATTTGGCGCCTGAATATCACAAATATGGTCAGCAGAATTACCGGAGCCAAAAGTGATAGAAAGTTCAAACATGGCTCAGAACGGCGTATAACGTCATAATATCACGTTTTGGGCACATTTTGTTTTTTATCTCCAACATGCTCCAAGATGTCATTTGGCGCCTGAATATCACAAATATGATCAACAGAATTACCGGAGCCAAAAGTGATAGAAAGGTCAAACATGGCTCAGAACGGCGTATAACGTCATAATATCACGTTTTGGGCACATTTTGTTTTTTATCTCCAACATGCTCCAAGATGTCATTTGGCGCCTGAATATCACAAATATGATCAACAGAATTACCGGAGCCAAAAGTGATAGAAAGTTCAAACATGGCTCAGAACGGCGTATAACGTCATAATATCACGTTTTGGGCACATTTTGTTTTTTATCTCCAACATGCTCCAAGATGTCATTTGGCGCCTAAATATCACATATATGGTCAACAGAATTACCGGAACCGAAAGTGATAGAAAGTTCAAACATGGCTCAGAACGGCGTATAACGTCATAATATCACGTTTTGGGCACATTTTGTTTTTTATCTCCAACATGCTCCAAGATGTCATTTGGCGCCTGAATATCACAAATATGGTCAGCAGAATTACCGGAGCCAAAAGTGATAGAAAGTTCAAACATGGCTCAGAACGGCATATAACGTCATAATATCACGTTTTGGGCACATTTTGTTTTTTATCTCCAACTTGCTCCAAGATGTCATTTGGCGCCTGAATATCAAATATATGGTCAACAGAATTACCGGAACCAAAAGTGATAGAAAGTTCAAACATGGCTCAAAACGGCGTATAACGTCATAATATCACGTTTTGGGCACATTTTGTTTTTTATCTCCAACATGCTCCAAGATGTCATTTGAGGCCTGAATATCACAAATATGGTCAACAGAATTACCGGAACCAAAAGTGATAGAAAGTTCAAACATGCCTCAAAAGGGCGTATAACGTCATAATATCACGTTTTGGGCACATTTTGTTTTTTATCTCCAACATGCTCCAACATGTCATTTGACGCCTGAATATCACAAATATGGTCAACAGAATTACCGGAACCCAAAGTGATAGAAAGTTCAAACATGGCTCAGAGCGGCGTATAACATCATAATGTCACGTTTTGGGTGCATTTTGTTTTTTATCTCCAACATGCTCCAAGATGTCATTTGGCGCCTGAATATCACAAATATGGTCAACAGAATTATCGGAACCGAAAGTGATAGAAAGTTCAAACATGGCTCAGAACGGCGTATAACGTCATAATATCACGTTTTGGGCACATTTTGTTTTTTATCTCCAACATGCTCCAAGATGTCATTTGGCGCCTGAATATCACAAATATGGTCAGCAGAATTATCGGAACCAAAAGTGATAGAAAGTTCAAACATGGCTCAGAACGGCGTATAACGTCATATTATCACGTTTTGGGTGCATTTTGTTTTTTATCTCCAACATGCTCCAAGATGTCATTTGGCGCCTGAATATCACAAATATGGTCAACAGAATTATCGGAACCGAAAGTGATAGAAAGTTCAAACATGGCTCAGAACGGCGTATAACGTCATAATATCACGTTTTGGGCACATTTTGTTTTTTATCTCCAACATGCTCCAAGATGTCATTTGGCGCCTGAATATCACAAATATGGTCAGCAGAATTATCGGAACCAAAAGTGATAGAAAGTTCAAACATGGCTCAGAACGGCGTATAACGTCATAATATCACGTTTTGGGCATATTTTGTTTTTCATCTCCAACATGCTCCAAGATGTCATTTGACGCCTGAATATCACAAATATGGTCAACAGAATTATCGGAACCGAAAGTGATAGAAAGTTCAAACATGGCTTAAAACGGCATCTAACGTCATAATATCACGTTTTGGGCACATTTTGTTTTTTATCTCCAACATGCTCCAAGATGTCATTTGGCGCCTGAATATCACAAATATGATCAACAGAATTACCGGAGCCAAAAGTGGTAGAAAGTTCAAACATGGCTCAGAACGGCGTATAACGTCATAATATCACGTTTTGGGCACATTTTGTTTTTTATCTCCAACATGCTCCAACATGTCATTTGACGCCTGAATATCACAAATATGGTCAACAGAATTACCGGAACCCAAAGTGATAGAAAGTTCAAACATGGCTCAGAACGGCGTATAACGTCATAATATCACGTTTTGGGCACATTTTGTTTTTTATCTCCAACTTGCTTCAAGATGTCATTTGGCGCCTGAATATCAAATATATGGTCAACAGAATTACCGGAACCAAAAGTGATAGAAAGTTCAAACATGGCTCAAAACGGCGTATAACGTCATAATATCACGTTTTGGGCACATTTTGTTTTTTATCTCCAACATGCTCCAAGATGTCATTTGGCGCCTGAATATCACAAATATGATCAACAGAATTACCGGAGCCAAAAGTGATAGAAAGGTCAAACATGGCTCAGAACGGCGTATAACGTCATAATATCACGTTTTGGGCACATTTTGTTTTTTATCTCCAACATGCTCCAAGATGTCATTTGGCGCCTAAATATCACATATATGGTCAACAGAATGACCGGAACCGAAAGTGATAGAAAGTTCAAACATGGCTCAGAACGGCGTATAACGTCATAATATCACGTTTTGGGGACATTTTGTTTTTTATCTCCAACATGCTCCAAGATGTCATTTGGCGCCTGAATATCACAAATATGATCAACAGAATTACCGAGCCAAAAGTGATAGAAAGTTCAAACATGGCTCAGAACGGCGTATAACGTCATAATATCACGTTTTGGGCACATTTTGTTTTTTATCTCCAACTTGCTCCAAGATGTCATTTGGCGCCTGAATATCAAATATATGGTCAACAGAATTACCGGAACCAAAAGTGATAGAAAGTTCAAACAAAGCTCAAAACGGCGTATAACGTCATAATATCACGTTTTGGGCACATATTGTTTTTTATCTCCAACATGCTCCAAGATGTCATTTAAGGCCTGAATATCACAAATATTGTCAACAGAATTATCGGAACCGAAAGTGATAGAAAGTTCAAACATGGCTCAAAACGGCGTATAACGTCATAATATTACGTTTTGGGCACATTTTGTTTTTTATCTCCAACATGCTCCAAGATGTCATTTGGCGCCTGAATATCACAAATATGGTCAACAGAATTACCGGAACCGAAAGTGATAGAAAGTTCAAACATGGCTCAGAACGGCGTATAACGTCATAATATCACGTTTTGGGCACATTTTGTTTTTTATCTCCAACATGCTCCAAGATGTCATTTGGCGCCTGAATATCACAAATATGATCAACAGAATTACCGGAACCAAAAGTGATAGAAAGGTCAAACATGGCTCAGAACGGCGTATAACGTCATAATATCACGTTTTGGGCACATTTTGTTTTTTATCTCCAACATGCTCCAAGATGTCATTTGGCGCCTGAATATCACAAATATGATCAACAGAATTACCGGAACCAAAAGTGATAGAAAGTTCAAACATGGCTCAAAACGGCGTATAACGTCATAATATCACGTTTTGGGCACATTTTGTTTTTTATCTCCAACATGCTCCAAGATGTCATTTGAGGCCTGAATATCACAAATATGGTCAACAGAATTATCGGAACCGAAAGTGATAGAAAGTTCAAACATGGCTCAAAACGGCGTATAACGTCATAATATCACGTTTTGGGCACATTTTGTTTTTTATCTCCAACATGCTCCAAGATGTCATTTGGCGCCTGAATATCACAAATATGATCAACAGAATTACCGGAACCAAAAGTGATAGAAAGTTCAAACATGGCTCAAAACGGCGTATAACGTCATAATATCACGTTTTGGGCACATTTTGTTTTTTATCTCCAACATGCTCCAAGATGTCATTTGGCGCCTGAATATCACAAATATGATCAACAGAATTACCGGAACCAAAAGTGATAGAAAGGTCAAACATGGCTCAGAACGGCGTATAACGTCATAATATCACGTTTTGGGCACATTTTGTTTTTTATCTCCAACATGCTCCAAGATGTCATTTGGCGCCTGAATATCACAAATATGATCAACAGAATTACCGGAACCAAAAGTGATAGAAAGGTCAAACATGGCTCAGAACGGCGTATAACGTCATAATATCACGTTTTGGGCACATTTTGTTTTTTATCTCCAACATGCTCCAAGATGTCATTTGAGGCCTGAATATCACAAATATGGTCAACAGAATTATCGGAACCGAAAGTGATAGAAAGTTCAAACATGGCTCAAAACGGCGTATAACGTCATAATATCACGTTTTGGGCACATTTTGTTTTTTATCTCCAACTTGCTCCAAGATGTCATTTGGCGCCTGAATATCAAATACATGGTCAACAGAATTACCGGAACCGAAAGTGATAGAAAGTTCAAACATGGCTCAAAACGGCGTATAACGTCATAATATCACGTTTTGGGCACATTTTGTTTTTTATCTCCAACATGCTCCAAGATGTCATTTGAGGCCTGAATATCACAAATATGGTCAACAGAATTATCGGAACCGAAAGTGATAGAAAGTTCAAACATGGCTCAAAACGGCGTATAACGTCATAATATCACGTTTTGGGCACATTTTGTTTTTTATCTCCAACATGCTCCAAGATGTCATTTGGCGCCTGAATATCACAAATATGGTCAACAGAATTATCGGAACCGAAAGTGATAGAAAGTTCAAACATGGCTCAAAACGGCGTATAACGTCATAATATCACGTTTTGGGCACATTTTGTTTTTTATCTCCAACATGCTCCAAGATGTCATTTGACGCCTGAATATCAAATATATGGTCAACAGAATTACCGGAACCAAAAGTGATAGAAAGTTCAAACATGGCTCAAAACGGCGTATAACG
The DNA here is from genome assembly GCF_036711975.1 of Onthophagus taurus. Classification (NCBI taxonomy): domain Eukaryota; kingdom Metazoa; phylum Arthropoda; class Insecta; order Coleoptera; family Scarabaeidae; genus Onthophagus; species Onthophagus taurus. The sequence continues at coordinate 1,584,593 of NC_091969.1, forward strand.
TCATAATATCACGTTTTGGGCACATTTTGTTTTTTATCTCCAACATGCTCCAAGATGTCATTTGGTGCCTGAATATCACAAATATGATCAACAGAATTACCGGAACCAAAAGTGATAGAAAGTTCAAACATGGCTCAGAACGGCGTATAACGTCATAATATCACGTTTTGGGCACATTTTGTTTTTTATCTCCAACATGCTCCAAGATGTCATTTGGCGCCTGAATATCACAAATATGATCAACAGAATTACCGGAGCCAAAAGTGATAGAAAGTTCAAACATGGCTCAGAACGGCGTATAACGTCATAATATCACGTTTTGGGCACATTTTGTTTTTTATCTCCAACATGTTCCAAGATGTCATTTGGCGCCTGAATATCACAAATATGGTCAACAGAATTATCGGAACCGAAAGTGATAGAAAGTTCAAACATGGCTCAGAACGGCGTATAACGTCATAATATCACGTTTTGGGCACATTTTGTTTTTTATCTCCAACATGCTCCAAGATGTCATTTGGCGCCTGAATATCACAAATATGGTCAACAGAATTACCGGAACCGAAAGTGATAGAAAGTTCAAACATGGCTCAAAACGGTGTATAACGTCATAATATCACGTTTTGGGCACATTTTGTTTTTTATCTCCAACATGCTCCAAGATGTCATTTGGCGCCTGAATATCAAATATATGGTCAACAGAATTACCGGAACCAAAAGTGATAGAAAGTTCAAACATGGCTCAAAACGGCGTATAACGTCATAATATCACGTTTTGGGCACATTTTGTTTTTTATCTCCAACATGCTCCAAGATGTCATTTGGCGCCTGAATATCACAAATATGATCAACAGAATTACCGGAGCCAAAAGTGATAGAAAGGTCAAACATGGCTCAGAACGGCGTATAACGTCATAATATCACGTTTTGGGCACATTTTGTTTTTTATCTCCAACATGCTCCAAGATGTCATTTGGCGCCTGAATATCACAAATATGGTCAGCAGAATTACCGGAGCCAAAAGTGATAGAAAGTTCAAACATGGCTCAGAACGGCGTATAACGTCATAATATCACGTTTTGGGCACATTTTGTTTTTTATCTCCAACATGCTCCAAGATGTCATTTGGCGCCTGAATATCACAAATATGATCAACAGAATTACCGGAGCCAAAAGTGATAGAAAGGTCAAACATGGCTCAGAACGGCGTATAACGTCATAATATCACGTTTTGGGCACATTTTGTTTTTTATCTCCAACATGCTCCAAGATGTCATTTGGCGCCTGAATATCACAAATATGATCAACAGAATTACCGGAGCCAAAAGTGATAGAAAGTTCAAACATGGCTCAGAACGGCGTATAACGTCATAATATCACGTTTTGGGCACATTTTGTTTTTTATCTCCAACATGCTCCAAGATGTCATTTGGCGCCTAAATATCACATATATGGTCAACAGAATTACCGGAACCGAAAGTGATAGAAAGTTCAAACATGGCTCAGAACGGCGTATAACGTCATAATATCACGTTTTGGGCACATTTTGTTTTTTATCTCCAACATGCTCCAAGATGTCATTTGGCGCCTGAATATCACAAATATGGTCAGCAGAATTACCGGAGCCAAAAGTGATAGAAAGTTCAAACATGGCTCAGAACGGCATATAACGTCATAATATCACGTTTTGGGCACATTTTGTTTTTTATCTCCAACTTGCTCCAAGATGTCATTTGGCGCCTGAATATCAAATATATGGTCAACAGAATTACCGGAACCAAAAGTGATAGAAAGTTCAAACATGGCTCAAAACGGCGTATAACGTCATAATATCACGTTTTGGGCACATTTTGTTTTTTATCTCCAACATGCTCCAAGATGTCATTTGAGGCCTGAATATCACAAATATGGTCAACAGAATTACCGGAACCAAAAGTGATAGAAAGTTCAAACATGCCTCAAAAGGGCGTATAACGTCATAATATCACGTTTTGGGCACATTTTGTTTTTTATCTCCAACATGCTCCAACATGTCATTTGACGCCTGAATATCACAAATATGGTCAACAGAATTACCGGAACCCAAAGTGATAGAAAGTTCAAACATGGCTCAGAGCGGCGTATAACATCATAATGTCACGTTTTGGGTGCATTTTGTTTTTTATCTCCAACATGCTCCAAGATGTCATTTGGCGCCTGAATATCACAAATATGGTCAACAGAATTATCGGAACCGAAAGTGATAGAAAGTTCAAACATGGCTCAGAACGGCGTATAACGTCATAATATCACGTTTTGGGCACATTTTGTTTTTTATCTCCAACATGCTCCAAGATGTCATTTGGCGCCTGAATATCACAAATATGGTCAGCAGAATTATCGGAACCAAAAGTGATAGAAAGTTCAAACATGGCTCAGAACGGCGTATAACGTCATATTATCACGTTTTGGGTGCATTTTGTTTTTTATCTCCAACATGCTCCAAGATGTCATTTGGCGCCTGAATATCACAAATATGGTCAACAGAATTATCGGAACCGAAAGTGATAGAAAGTTCAAACATGGCTCAGAACGGCGTATAACGTCATAATATCACGTTTTGGGCACATTTTGTTTTTTATCTCCAACATGCTCCAAGATGTCATTTGGCGCCTGAATATCACAAATATGGTCAGCAGAATTATCGGAACCAAAAGTGATAGAAAGTTCAAACATGGCTCAGAACGGCGTATAACGTCATAATATCACGTTTTGGGCATATTTTGTTTTTCATCTCCAACATGCTCCAAGATGTCATTTGACGCCTGAATATCACAAATATGGTCAACAGAATTATCGGAACCGAAAGTGATAGAAAGTTCAAACATGGCTTAAAACGGCATCTAACGTCATAATATCACGTTTTGGGCACATTTTGTTTTTTATCTCCAACATGCTCCAAGATGTCATTTGGCGCCTGAATATCACAAATATGATCAACAGAATTACCGGAGCCAAAAGTGGTAGAAAGTTCAAACATGGCTCAGAACGGCGTATAACGTCATAATATCACGTTTTGGGCACATTTTGTTTTTTATCTCCAACATGCTCCAACATGTCATTTGACGCCTGAATATCACAAATATGGTCAACAGAATTACCGGAACCCAAAGTGATAGAAAGTTCAAACATGGCTCAGAACGGCGTATAACGTCATAATATCACGTTTTGGGCACATTTTGTTTTTTATCTCCAACTTGCTTCAAGATGTCATTTGGCGCCTGAATATCAAATATATGGTCAACAGAATTACCGGAACCAAAAGTGATAGAAAGTTCAAACATGGCTCAAAACGGCGTATAACGTCATAATATCACGTTTTGGGCACATTTTGTTTTTTATCTCCAACATGCTCCAAGATGTCATTTGGCGCCTGAATATCACAAATATGATCAACAGAATTACCGGAGCCAAAAGTGATAGAAAGGTCAAACATGGCTCAGAACGGCGTATAACGTCATAATATCACGTTTTGGGCACATTTTGTTTTTTATCTCCAACATGCTCCAAGATGTCATTTGGCGCCTAAATATCACATATATGGTCAACAGAATGACCGGAACCGAAAGTGATAGAAAGTTCAAACATGGCTCAGAACGGCGTATAACGTCATAATATCACGTTTTGGGGACATTTTGTTTTTTATCTCCAACATGCTCCAAGATGTCATTTGGCGCCTGAATATCACAAATATGATCAACAGAATTACCGGAGCCAAAAGTGATAGAAAGTTCAAACATGGCTCAGAACGGCGTATAACGTCATAATATCACGTTTTGGGCACATTTTGTTTTTTATCTCCAACTTGCTCCAAGATGTCATTTGGCGCCTGAATATCAAATATATGGTCAACAGAATTACCGGAACCAAAAGTGATAGAAAGTTCAAACAAAGCTCAAAACGGCGTATAACGTCATAATATCACGTTTTGGGCACATATTGTTTTTTATCTCCAACATGCTCCAAGATGTCATTTAAGGCCTGAATATCACAAATATTGTCAACAGAATTATCGGAACCGAAAGTGATAGAAAGTTCAAACATGGCTCAAAACGGCGTATAACGTCATAATATTACGTTTTGGGCACATTTTGTTTTTTATCTCCAACATGCTCCAAGATGTCATTTGGCGCCTGAATATCACAAATATGATCAACAGAATTACCGGAGCCAAAAGTGGTAGAAAGTTCAAACATGGCTCAGAACGGCGTATAACGTCATAATATCACGTTTTGGGCACATTTTGTTTTTTATCTCCAACTTGCTCCAAGATGTCATTTGGCGCCTGAATATCAAATATATGGTCAACAAAATTACCGGAACCAAAAGTGATAGAAAGTTCAAACATGCCTCAAAAGGGCGTATAACGTCATAATAACACGTTTTGGGCACATTTTGTTTTTTATCTCCAACATGCTCCAAGATGTCATTTGGCGCCTGAATATCACAAATATGGTCAACAGAATTACCGGAACCGAAAGTGATAGAAAGTTCAAACATGGCTCAGAACGGCGTATAACGTCATAATATCACGTTTTGGGCACATTTTGTTTTTTATCTCCAACATGCTCCAAGATGTCATTTGGCGCCTGAATATCACAAATATGATCAACAGAATTACCGGAGCCAAAAGTGATAGAAAGTGCAAACATGGCTCAGAACAGCGTATAACGTCATAATGTCACGTTTTGGGTGCATTTTGTTTTTTATCTCCAACATGCTCCAAGATGTCATTTGGCGCCTGAATATCACAAATATGGTCAACAGAATTACCGGAGCCAAAAGTGGTAGAAAGTTCAAACATGTCTCAGAACGGCGTATAACGTCATAATATCACGTTTTGGGCACATTTTGTTTTTTATCTCCAACTTGCTCCAAGATGTCATTTGGCGCCTGAATATCAAATATATGGTCAACAAAATTACCGGAACCAAAAGTGATAGAAAGTTCAAACATGCCTCAAAAGGGCGTATAACGTCATAATATCACGTTTTGGGCACATTTTGTTTTTTATCTCCAACATGCTCCAAGATGTCATTTGAGGCCTGAATATCACAAATATGGTCAACAAAATTACCGGAACCAAAAGTGATAGAAAGTTCAAACATGCCTCAAAAGGGCGTATAACGTCATAATATCACGTTTTGGGCACATTTTGTTTTTTATCTCCAACATGCTCCAAGATGTCATTTGGCGCCTGAATATCACAAATATGGTCAACAGAATTACCGGAACCGAAAGTGATAGAAAGTTCAAACATGGCTCAGAACGGCGTATAACGTCATAATATCACGTTTTGGGCACATTTTGTTTTTTATCTCCAACATGCTCCAAGATGTCATTTGGCGCCTGAATATCACAAATATGATCAACAGAATTACCGGAGCCAAAAGTGATAGAAAGTTCAAACATGGCTCAGAACAGCGTATAACGTCATAATGTCACGTTTTGGGTGCATTTTGTTTTTTATCTCCAACATGCTCCAAGATGTCATTTGGCGCCTGAATATCACAAATATGGTCAACAGAATTACCGGAGCCAAAAGTGGTAGAAAGTTCAAACATGTCTCAGAACGGCGTATAACGTCATAATATCACGTTTTGGGCACATTTTGTTTTTTATCTCCAACTTGCTCCAAGATGTCATTTGGCGCCTGAATATCAAATATATGGTCAACAAAATTACCGGAACCAAAAGTGATAGAAAGTTCAAACATGCCTCAAAAGGGCGTATAACGTCATAATATCACGTTTTGGGCACATTTTGTTTTTTATCTCCAACATGCTCCAAGATGTCATTTGAGGCCTGAATATCACAAATATGGTCAACAAAATTACCGGAACCAAAAGTGATAGAAAGTTCAAACATGCCTCAAAAGGGCGTATAACGTCATAATATCACGTTTTGGGCACATTTTGTTTTTTATCTCCAACATGCTCCAAGATGTCATTTGGCGCCTGAATATCACAAATATGGTCAACAGAATTACCGGAACCGAAAGTGATAGAAAGTTCAAACATGGCTCAGAACGGCGTATAACGTCATAATATCACGTTTTGGGCACATTTTGTTTTTTATCTCCAACATGCTCCAAGATGTCATTTGGCGCCTGAATATCACAAATATGATCAACAGAATTACCGGAGCCAAAAGTGATAGAAAGTTCAAACATGGCTCAGAACAGCGTATAACGTCATAATGTCACGTTTTGGGTGCATTTTGTTTTTTATCTCCAACATGCTCCAAGATGTCATTTGGCGCCTGAATATCACAAATATGGTCAACAGAATTATCGGAACCGAAAGTGATAGAAAGTTCAAACATGCCTCAGAACGGCGTATAACGTCATAATATCACGTTTTGGGCACATTTTGTTTTTTATCTCCAACTTGCTCCAAGATGTCATTTGGCGCCTGAATATCAAATATATGGTCAACAGAATTACCGGAACCAAAAGTGATAGAAAGTTCAAACATGGCTCAAAACGGCGTATAACGTCATAATATCACGTTTTGGGCACATTTTGTTTTTTATCTCCAACATGCTCCAAGATGTCATTTGGCGCCAGAATATCACATATATGGTCAACAGAATTACCCGAACCAAAAGTGATAGAAAGTTCAAACATGGCTTAAAACGGCATCTAACGTCATAATATCACGTTTTGGGCACATTTTGTTTTTTATCTCCAACATGCTAAAAGATGTCATTTGGCGCCTGAATATCACAAATATGATCAACAGAATTACCGGAGCCAAAAGTGATAGAAAGTTCAAACATGGCTCAGAACAGCGTATAACGTCATAATGTCACGTTTTGGGTGCATTTTGTTTTTTATCTCCAACATGCTCCAAGATGTCATTTGAAGCCTGAATATCACAAATATGGTCAGCAGAATTATCGGAACCAAATGTGATAGAAAGTTCAAACATGGCTCAGAACGGCGTATAACGTCATATTATCACGTTTTGGGTGCATTTTGTTTTTTATCTCCAACATGCTCCAAGATGTCATTTGGCGCCTGAATATCACAAATATGGTCAACAGAATTATCGGAACCGAAAGTGATAGAAAGTTCAAACATGGCTCAGAACGGCGTATAACGTCATAATATCACGTTTTGTGCACATTTTGTTTTTTATCTCCAACATGCTCCAAGATGTCATTTGGCGCCTGAATATCACAAATATGGTCAGCAGAATTATCGGAACCAAAAGTGATAGAAAGTTCAAACATGGCTCAGAACGGCGTATAACGTCATAATATCACGTTTTGGGCATATTTTGTTTTTCATCTCCAACATGCTCCAAGATGTCATTTGACGCCTGAATATCACAAATATGGTCAACAGAATTATCGGAACCGAAAGTGATAGAAAGTTCAAACATGGCTTAAAACGGCATCTAACGTCATAATATCACGTTTTGGGCACATTTTGTTTTTTATCTCCAACATGCTCCAAGATGTCATTTGGCGCCTGAATATCACAAATATGATCAACAGAATTACCGGAGCCAAAAGTGGTAGAAAGTTCAAACATGGCTCAGAACGGCGTATAACGTCATAATATCACGTTTTGGGCACATTTTGTTTTTTATCTCCAACATGCTCCAACATGTCATTTGACGCCTGAATATCACAAATATGGTCAACAGAATTACCGGAACCCAAAGTGATAGAAAGTTCAAACATGGCTCAGAACGGCGTATAACGTCATAATGTCACGTTTTGGGTGCATTTTGTTTTTTATCTCCAACATGCTCCAAGATGTCATTTGGCGCCTGAATATCACAAATATGGTCAACAGAATTATCGGAACCGAAAGTGATAGAAAGTTCAAACATGCCTCAGAACGGCGTATAACGTCATAATATCACGTTTTGGGCACATTTTGTTTTTTATCTCCAACATGCTCCAAGATGTCATTTGGCGCCTGAATATCACAAATATGGTCAGCAGAATTATCGGAACCAAAAGTGATAGAAAGTTCAAACATGGCTCAGAACGGCGTATAACGTCATATTATCACGTTTTGGGCACATTTTGTTTTTTATCTCCAACATGCTCCAAGATGTCATTTGGCGCCTGAATATCACAAATATGGTCAGCAGAATTATCGGAACCAAAAGTGATAGAAAGTTCAAACATGGCTCAGAACGGCGTATAACGTCATATTATCACGTTTTGGGTGCATTTTGTTTTTTATCTCCAACATGCTCCAAGATGTCATTTGGCGCCTGAATATCACAAATATGGTCAACAGAATTATCGGAACCGAAAGTGATAGAAAGTTCAAACATGGCTCAGAACGGCGTATAACGTCATAATATCACGTTTTGGGCATATTTTGTTTTTCATCTCCAACATGCTCCAAGATGTCATTTGACGCCTGAATATCACAAATATGGTCAACAGAATTATCGGAACCGAAAGTGATAGAAAGTTCAAACATGGCTTAAAACGGCATCTAACGTCATAATATCACGTTTTGGGCACATTTTGTTTTTTATCTCCAACATGCTCCAAGATGTCATTTGGCGCCTGAATATCACAAATATGATCAACAGAATTACCGGAGCCAAAAGTGGTAGAAAGTTCAAACATGGCTCAGAACGGCGTATAACGTCATAATATCACGTTTTGGGCACATTTTGTTTTTTATCTCCAACATGCTCCAACATGTCATTTGACGCCTGAATATCACAAATATGATCAACAGAATTACCGGAGCCAAAAGTGGTAGAAAGTTCAAACATGGCTCAGAACGGCGTATAACGTCATAATATCACGTTTTGGGCACATTTTGTTTTTTATCTCCAACTTGCTCCAAGATGTCATTTGGCGCCTGAATATCAAATATATGGTCAACAGAATTACCGGAACCAAAAGTGATAGAAAGTTCAAACATGGCTCAAAACGGCGTATAACGTCATAATATCACGTTTTGGGCACATTTTGTTTTTTATCTCCAACATGCTCCAAGATGTCATTTGGCGCCAGAATATCACATATATGGTCAACAGAATTACCCGAACCAAAAGTGATAGAAAGTTCAAACATGGCTTAAAACGGCATCTAACGTCATAATATCACGTTTTGGGCACATTTTGTTTTTTATCTCCAACATGCTAAAAGATGTCATTTGGCGCCTGAATATCACAAATATGATCAACAGAATTACCGGAGCCAAAAGTGATAGAAAGTTCAAACATGGCTCAGAACAGCGTATAACGTCATAATGTCACGTTTTGGGTGCATTTTGTTTTTTATCTCCAACATGCTCCAAGATGTCATTTGAAGCCTGAATATCACAAATATGGTCAGCAGAATTATCGGAACCAAATGTGATAGAAAGTTCAAACATGGCTCAGAACGGCGTATAACGTCATATTATCACGTTTTGGGTGCATTTTGTTTTTTATCTCCAACATGCTCCAAGATGTTATTTGGCGCCTGAATATCACAAATATGGTCAACAGAATTATCGGAACCGAAAGTGATAGAAAGATCAAATATGGCTCAGAACGGCGTATAACGTCATAATATCAAGTTTTGGGCACATTTTGTTTTTTATCTCCAATATGCTCCAAGATGTCATTTGACGCCTGAATATCACAAATATGGTCAACAGAATTACCGGAACCGAAAGAGATAGAAAGTTCAAACATGGCTCAGAACGGCGTATAACGTCATAAAAGCACGTTTGGGCACATTTTGCTTTTTATCTCTAACATGCTCCAAGATGTCATTTGACGCCTGAATATCACAAATGTGATCAACAGAATTACCGGAGCCAAAAGTGATAGAAAGTTCAAACATGCCTCAAAAGGGCGTATAACGTCATAATATCACGTTTTGGGCACATTTTGTTTTTTATCTCCAACATGCTCCAAGATGTCATTTGGCGCCAGAATATCACATATATTGTCAACAGAATTACCCGAACCAAAAGTGATAGAAAGTTTAAACATGGCTTAAAACGGCATCTAACGTCATAATATCACGTTTTGGGCACATTTTGCTTTTTATCTCCAACATGCTCCAAGATGTCATTTGAGGCCTGAATATCACAAATATGGTCAACAGAATTACCGGAACCAAAAGTGATAGAAAGTTCAAACATGCCTCAAAAGGGCGTATAACGTCATAATATCACGTTTTGGGCACATTTTGTTTTTTATCTCCAACATGCTCCAAGATGTCATTTGAGGCCTGAATATCACAAATATGGTCAACAAAATTACCGGAACCAAAAGTGATAGAAAGTTCAAACATGCCTCAAAAGGGCGTATAACGTCATAATATCACGTTTTGGGCACATTTTGTTTTTTATCTCCAACATGCTCCAACATGTCATTTGACGCCTGAATATTACAAATATGGTCAACAGAATTACCGGAACCCAAAGTGATAGAAAGTTCAAACATGGCTCAGAACGGCGTATAAAGTCATAATATCACGTTTTGGACACATTTTGTTTTTTATCTCCAATATGCTCCAAGATGTCATTTGACGCCTGAATATCACAAATATGGTCAACAGAATTACCGGAACCGAAAGTGATAGAAAGTTCAAACATGGCTCAGAACGGCGTATAACGTCATAATAGCACGTTTTGGGCACATTTTGCTTTTTATCTCCAACATGCTCCAAGATGTCATTTGAAGCCTGAATATCACAAATATGATCAACAGAATTACCGGAGCCAAAAGTGATAGAAAGTTCAAACATGGCTCAGAACGGCGTATAACGTCATAATATCACGTTTTGGGCATATTTTGTTTTTTATCTCCAACATGCTCCAAGATGTCATTTGAGGCCTGAATATCACAAATATGGTCAACAGAATTACCGGAACCAAAAGTGATAGAAAGTTCAAACATGCCTCAAAAGGGCGTATAACGTCATAATATCACGTTTTGGGCACATTTTGTTTTTTATCTCCAACATGCTCCAAGATGTCATTTGGCGCCAGAATATCACATATATGGTCAACAGAATTACCCGAACCAAAAGTGATAGAAAGTTCAAACATGGCTTAAAACGGCATCTAACGTCATAATATCACGTTTTGGGCACATTTTGTTTTTTATCTCCAACATGCTCCAAGATGTCATTTGGCGCCTGAATATCACAAATATGATCAACAGAATTACCGGAGCCAAAAGTGATAGAAAGTTCAAACATGGCTCAGAACAGCGTATAACGTCATAATGTCACGTTTTGGGTGCATTTTGTTTTTTATCTCCAACATGCTCCAAGATGTCATTTGGCGCCTGAATATCACAAATATGGTCAACAGAATTATCGGAACCGAAAGTGATAGAAAGATCAAATATGGCTCAGAACGGCGTATAACGTCATAATATCACGTTTTGGGCACATTTTGTTTTTTATCTCCAATATGCTCCAAGATGTCATTTGACGCCTGAATATCACAAATATGGTCAACAGAATTACCGGAACCGAAAGAGATAGAAAGTTCAAACATGGCTCAGAACGGCGTATAACGTCATAAAAGCACGTTTGGGCACATTTTGCTTTTTATCTCCAACATGCTCCAAGATGTCATTTGACGCCTGAATATCACAAATATGATCAACAGAATTACCGGAGCCAAAAGTGATAGAAAGTTCAAACATGCCTCAAAAGGGCGTATAACGTCATAATATCACGTTTTGGGCACATTTTGTTTTTTATCTCCAACATGCTCCAAGATGTCATTTGGCGCCAGAATATCACATATATTGTCAACAGAATTACCCGAACCAAAAGTGATAGAAAGTTTAAACATGGCTTAAAACGGCATCTAACGTCATAATATCACGTTTTGGGCACATTTTGCTTTTTATCTCCAACATGCTCCAAGATGTCATTTGAGGCCTGAATATCACAAATATGGTCAACAGAATTATCGGAACCGAAAGTGATAGAAAGTTCAAACATGGCTCAGAACGGCGTATAACGTCATAATATCACGTTTTGGGCACATTTTGTTTTTTATCTCCAACATGCTCCAAGATGTCATTTGGCGCCAGAATATCACATATATTGTCAACAGAATTACCCGAACCAAAAGTGATAGAAAGTTTAAACATGGCTTAAAACGGCATCTAACGTCATAATATCACGTTTTGGGCACATTTTGCTTTTTATCTCCAACATGCTCCAAGATGTCATTTGAGGCCTGAATATCACAAATATGGTCAACAGAATTACCGGAACCAAAAGTGATAGAAAGTTCAAACATGCCTCAAAAGGGCGTATAACGTCATAATATCACGTTTTGGGCACATTTTGTTTTTTATCTCCAACATGCTCCAAGATGTCATTTGGCGCCAGAATATCACATATATTGTCAACAGAATTACCCGAACCAAAAGTGATAGAAAGTTTAAACATGGCTTAAAACGGCATCTAACGTCATAATATCACGTTTTGGGCACATTTTGCTTTTTATCTCCAACATGCTCCAAGATGTCATTTGGCGCCTGAATATCACAAATATGATCAACAGAATTACCGGAGCCAAAAGTGATAGAAAGTTCAAACATGGCTCAGAACAGCGTATAACGTCATAATGTCACGTTTTGGGTGCATTTTGTTTTTTATCTCCAACATGCTCCAAGATGTCATTTGGCGCCTGAATATCACAAATATGGTCAGCAGAATTATCGGAACCAAAAGTGATAGAAAGTTCAAACATGGCTCAGAACGGCGTATAACGTCATAATATCACGTTTTGGGTGCATTTTGTTTTTTATCTCCAACATGCTCCAAGATGTCATTTGGCGCCTGAATATCACAAATATGGTCAACAGAATTATCGGAACCGAAAGTGATAGAAAGTTCAAACATGGCTTAAAACGGCATCTAACGTCATAATATCACGTTTTGGGCACATTTTGTTTTTTATCTCCAACATGCTCCAAGATGTCATTTGGCGCCTGAATATCACAAATATGATCAACAGAATTACCGGAGCCAAAAGTGATAGAAAGTTCAAACATGGCTCAGAACGGCATATAACGTCATAATATCACGTTTTGGGCACATTTTGTTTTTTATCTCCAACTTGCTCCAAGATGTCATTTGGCGCCTGAATATCAAATATATGGTCAACAGAATTACCGGAACCAAAAGTGATAGAAAGTTCAAACATGGCTCAAAACGGCGTATAACGTCATAATATCACGTTTTGGGCACATTTTGTTTTTTATCTCCAACATGCTCCAAGATGTCATTTGAGGCCTGAACATGGCTCAAAACGGCGTATAACGTCATAATATCACGTTTTGGGCACATTTTGTTTTTTATCTCCAACATGCTCCAAGATGTCATTTGAGGCCTGAATATCAACAAATATGGTCAACAGAATTACCGGAACCAAAAGTGATAGAAAGTTCAAACATGGCTCAGAACAGCGTATAACGTCATAATGTCACGTTTTGGGTGCATTTTGTTTTTTATCTCCAACATGCTCCAAGATGTCATTTGGCGCCTGAATATCACAAATATGGTCAACAGAATTATCGGAACCGAAAGTGATAGAAAGATCAAATATGGCTCAGAACGGCGTATAACGTCATAATATCACGTTTTGGGCACATTTTGTTTTTTATCTCCAATATGCTCCAAGATGTCATTTGACGCCTGAATATCACAAATATGGTCAACAGAATTACCGGAACCGAAAGAGATAGAAAGTTCAAACATGGCTCAGAACGGCGTATAACGTCATAAAAGCACGTTTGGGCACATTTTGCTTTTTATCTCCAACATGCTCCAAGATGTCATTTGACGCCTGAATATCACAAATATGATCAACAGAATTACCGGAGCCAAAAGTGATAGAAAGTTCAAACATGCCTCAAAAGGGCGTATAACGTCATAATATCACGTTTTGGGCACATTTTGTTTTTTATCTCCAACATGCTCCAAGATGTCATTTGGCGCCAGAATATCACATATATTGTCAACAGAATTACCCGAACCAAAAGTGATAGAAAGTTTAAACATGGCTTAAAACGGCATCTAACGTCATAATATCACGTTTTGGGCACATTTTGCTTTTTATCTCCAACATGCTCCAAGATGTCATTTGAGGCCTGAATATCACAAATATGGTCAACAGAATTACCGGAACCAAAAGTGATAGAAAGTTCAAACATGCCTCAAAAGGGCGTATAACGTCATAATATCACGTTTTGGGCACATTTTGTTTTTTATCTCCAACATGCTCCAAGATGTCATTTGGCGCCAGAATATCACATATATTGTCAACAGAATTACCCGAACCAAAAGTGATAGAAAGTTTAAACATGGCTTAAAACGGCATCTAACGTCATAATATCACGTTTTGGGCACATTTTGCTTTTTATCTCCAACATGCTCCAAGATGTCATTTGGCGCCTGAATATCACAAATATGATCAACAGAATTACCGGAGCCAAAAGTGATAGAAAGTTCAAACATGGCTCAGAACAGCGTATAACGTCATAATGTCACGTTTTGGGTGCATTTTGTTTTTTATCTCCAACATGCTCCAAGATGTCATTTGGCGCCTGAATATCACAAATATGGTCAACAGAATTATCGGAACCGAAAGTGATAGAAAGTTCAAACATGGCTCAGAACGGCGTATAACGTCATAATATCACGTTTTGGGCACATTTTGTTTTTTATCTCCAACATGCTCCAAGATGTCATTTGGCGCCTGAATATCACAAATATGGTCAGCAGAATTATCGGAACCAAAAGTGATAGAAAGTTCAAACATGGCTCAGAACGGCGTATAACGTCATAATATCACGTTTTGGGTGCATTTTGTTTTTTATCTCCAACATGCTCCAAGATGTCATTTGGCGCCTGAATATCACAAATATGGTCAACAGAATTATCGGAACCGAAAGTGATAGAAAGTTCAAACATGGCTTAAAACGGCATCTAACGTCATAATATCACGTTTTGGGCACATTTTGTTTTTTATCTCCAACATGCTCCAAGATGTCATTTGGCGCCTGAATATCACAAATATGATCAACAGAATTACCGGAGCCAAAAGTGATAGAAAGTTCAAACATGGCTCAGAACGGCATATAACGTCATAATATCACGTTTTGGGCACATTTTGTTTTTTATCTCCAACTTGCTCCAAGATGTCATTTGGCGCCTGAATATCAAATATATGGTCAACAGAATTACCGGAACCAAAAGTGATAGAAAGTTCAAACATGGCTCAAAACGGCGTATAACGTCATAATATCACGTTTTGGGCACATTTTGTTTTTTATCTCCAACATGCTCCAAGATGTCATTTGAGGCCCGAATATCACAAATATGGTCAACAGAATTACCGGAACCAAAAGTGATAGAAAGTTCAAACATGCCTCAAAAGGGCGTATAACGTCATAATATCACGTTTTGGGCACATTTTGTTTTTTATCTCCAACATGCTCCAACATGTCATTTGACGCCTGAATATCACAAATATGGTCAACAGAATTACCGGAACCCAAAGTGATAGAAAGTTCAAACATGGCTCAGAACGGCGTATAACATCATAATGTCACGTTTTGGGTGCATTTTGTTTTTTATCTCCAACATGCTCCAAGATGTCATTTGGCGCCTGAATATCACAAATATGGTCAACAGAATTATCGGAACCGAAAGTGATAGAAAGTTCAAACATGGCTCAGAACGGCGTATAACGTCATAATATCACGTTTTGGGCACATTTTGTTTTTTATCTCCAATATGCTCCAAGATGTCATTTGACGCCTGAATATCACAAATATGGTCAACAGAATTACCGGAACCGAAAGTGATAGAAAGTTCAAACATGGCTCAGAACGGCGTATAACGTCATAATATCACGTTTTGGGCACATTTTGTTTTTTATCTCCAACATGCTCCAAGATGTCATTTGGCGCCTGAATATCACAAATATGATCAACAGAATTACCGGAGCCAAAAGTGATAGAAAGTTCAAACATGGCTCAGAACAGCGTATAACGTCATAATGTCACGTTTTGGGTGCATTTTGTTTTTTATCTCCAACATGCTCCAAGATGTCATTTGGCGCCTGAATATCACAAATATGGTCAACAGAATTATCGGAACCGAAAGTGATAGAAAGTTCAAACATGCCTCAGAACGGCGTATAACGTCATAATATCACGTTTTGGGCACATTTTGTTTTTTATCTCCAACATGCTCCAAGATGTCATTTGGCGCCTGAATATCACAAATATGGTCAGCAGAATTATCGGAACCAAAAGTGATAGAAAGTTCAAACATGGCTCAGAACGGCGTATAACGTCATATTATCACGTTTTGGGTGCATTTTGTTTTTTATCTCCAACATGCTCCAAGATGTCATTTGGCGCCTGAATATCACAAATATGGTCAACAGAATTATCGGAACCGAAAGTGATAGAAAGTTCAAACATGGCTCAGAACGGCGTATAACGTCAAAATATCACGTTTTGGGCACATTTTGTTTTTTATCTCTAACATGCTCCAAGATGTCATTTGGCGCCTGAATATCACAAATATGGTCAGCAGAATTATCGGAACCAAAAGTGATAGAAAGTTCAAACATGGCTCAGAACGGCGTATAACGTCATAATATCACGTTTTGGGCATATTTTGTTTTTCATCTCCAACATGCTCCAAGATGTCATTTGACGCCTGAATATCACAAATATGGTCAACAGAATTACCGGAACCAAAAGTGATAGAAAGTTCAAACGTGGCTCAGAACGGCGTATAACGTCATAATATCACGTTTTGGGCACATTTTGTTTTTTATCTCCAACATGCTCCAAGATGTCATTTGACGCCTGAATATCACAAATATGGTCAACAGAATTACCGGAACCAAAAGTGATAGAAAGTTCAAACATGACTCAGAACGGCGCATAACGTCATAATATCACGTTTTGGGCACATTTTGTTTTTTATCTCCAACATGCTCCAAGATGTCATTTGGCGCCTGAATATCACAAATATGGTGAACAGAATTATCGGAACCGAAAGTGATAGAAACTTCAAACATGGCTCAGAACGGCGTATAACGTCATAATATCACGTTTTGGGTGCATTTTGATTTTTATCTCCAACATGCTACAAGATGTCATTTGGCGCCTGAATATCACAAATATGGTCAACAGAATTATCGGAACCGAAAGTGATAGAAAGTTCAAACATGGCTCAGAACGGCGTATAACGTCATAATGTCACGTTTTGGGTGCATTTTGTTTTTTATCTCCAACATGCTCCAAGATGTCATTTGGCGCCCGAATATCACAAATATGGTCAACAGAATTATCGGAACCGAAAGTGATAGAAAGTTCAAACATGGCTCAGAACGGCGTATAACGTCATAATATCACGTTTTGGGTGCATTTTGTTTTTTATCTCCAACATGCTCCAAGATGTCATTTGGCGCCTGAATATCACAAATATGGTCAACAGAATTATCGGAACCGAAAGTGATAGAAAGTTCAAACATGGCTCAGAACGGCGTATAACGTCATAATATCACGTTTTGGACACATTTTGTTTTTTATCTCCTATATGCTCCAAGATGTCAATTGACGCCTTAATATCACAAATATGGTCAACAGAATTACCGGAACCAAAAGTGTTAGAAAGTTCAAACATGGCTCAGAACGGCGCATAACGTCATAATATCACGTTTTGGGCACATTTTGTTTTTTATCTCCAACATGCTCCAAGATGTCATTTGACGCCTGAATATCACAAATATGGTCAACAGAATTATCGGAACCGAAAGTGATAGAAAGTTCAAACATGGCTTAAAACGGCATCTAACGTCATAATATCACGTTTTGGGCACATTTTGTTTTTTATCTCCAACATGCTCCAAGATGTCATTTGGCGCCTGAATATCACAAATATGATCAACAGAATTACCGGAGCCAAAAGTGGTAGAAAGTTCAAACATGGCTCAGAACGGCGTATAACGTCATAATATCACGTTTTGGGCACATTTTGTTTTTTATCTCCAACATGCTCCAAGATGTCATTTGGCGCCAGAATATCACAAATATGGTCAACAGAATTATCGGAACCGAAAGTGATACAAAGTTCAAACATGGCTCAGAACGGCGTATAACGTCATAATATCACGTTTTGGACACATTTTGTTTTTTATCTCCAATATGCTCCAAGATGTCATTTGACGCCTGAATATCACAAATATGGTCAACAGAATTACCGGAACCGAAAGTGATAGAAAGTTCAAACATGGCTCAGAACGGCGTATAACGTCATAATATCACGTTTTGGGCACATTTTGTTTTTTATCTCCAACATGCTCCAAGATGTCATTTGGCGCCAGAATATCACATATATGGTCAACAGAATTACCCGAACCAAAAGTGATAGAAAGTTCAAACATGGCTTAAAACGGCATCTAACGTCATAATATCACGTTTTGGGCACATTTTGTTTTTTATCTCCAACATGCTCCAAGATGTCATTTGGCGCCTGAATATCACAAATATGATCAACAGAATTACCGGAGCCAAAAGTGATAGAAAGTTCAAACATGGCTCAGAACGGCGTATAACGTCATAATATCACGTTTTGGGCACATTTTGTTTTTTATCTCCAACTTGCTCCAAGATGTCATTTGGCGCCTGAATATCAAATATATGGTCAACAGAATTACCGGAACCAAAAGTGATAGAAAGTTCAAACATGGCTCAAAACGGCGTATAACGTCATAATATCACGTTTTGGGCACATTTTGTTTTTTATCTCCAACTTGCTCCAAGATGTCATTTGGCGCCTGAATATCAAATATATGATCAACAGAATTACCGGAACCAAAAGTGATAGAAAGTTCAAAAATGGCTCAAAACGGCGTATAACGTCATAATATCACGTTTTGGGCACATTTTGTTTTTTATCTCCAACTTGCTCCAAGATGTCATTTGGCGCCTGAATATCAAATATATGGTCAACAGAATTACCGGAACCAAAAGTGATAGAAACTTCAAACATGGCTCAGAACGGCGTATAACGTCATAATATCACGTTTTGGGCACATTTTGTTTTTTATCTCCAACATGCTCCAAGATGTCATTTGGCGCCAGAATATCACATATATGGTCAACAGAATTACCCGAACCAAAAGTGATAGAAAGTTCAAACATGGCTTAAAACGGCATCTAACGTCATAATATCACGTTTTGGGCACATTTTGTTTTTTATCTCCAACATGCTCCAAGATGTCATTTGGCGCCTGAATATCACAAATATGATCAACAGAATTACCGGAGCCAAAAGTGATAGAAAGTTCAAACATGGCTCAAAACGGCGTATAACGTCATAATATTACGTTTTGGGCACATTTTGTTTTTTATCTCCAACATGCTCCAAGATGTCATTTGAGGCCGAATATCACAAATATGGTTAACAGAATTACCGGAACCAAAAGTGATAGAAAGTTCAAACATGCCTCAAAAGGGCGTATAACGTCATAATATCACGTTTTGGGCACATTTTGTTTTTTATCTCCAACATGCTCCAAGATGTCATTTGGCGCCTGAATATTAAATATATGGTCAACAGAATTACCGGAACCAAAAGTGATAGAAAGTTCAAACATGGCTCAGAACGGCGTATAACGTCATAATATCACGTTTTGGGCACATTTTGTTTTTTATCTCCAACATGCTCCAAGATGTTATTTGGCGCCTGAATATCACAAATATGGTCAGCAGAATTATCGGAACCAAAGGTGATAGAAAGTTCAAACATCGCTCAGAACGGCGTATAACGTCATAATATCACGTTTTGGGCATATTTTGTTTTTTATCTCCAACATGCTCCAAGATGTCATTTGGCGCCAGAATATCACATATATGGTCAACAGAATTACCAGAACCAAAAGTGATAGAAAGTTCAAACATGGCTTAAAAGGGCGTATAACGTCATAATATCACGTTTTGGGCACATTTTGTTTTTTATCTCCAACATGCTCCAAGATGTCATTTGGCGCCTGAATATCAAATATATGGTCAACAGAATTACCGGAACCAAAAGTGATAGAAAGTTCAAACATGGTTTAGAACGGCGTATAACGTCATAATATCACGTTTTGGGCACATTTTGTTTTTTATCTCCAACATGCTCCAAGATGTCATTTGGTGCCTGAATATCACAAATATGATCAACAGAATTACCGGAACCAAAAGTGATAGAAAGTTCAAACATGGCTCAGAACGGCGTATAACGTCATAATATCACGTTTTGGGATCATTTTGTTTTTTATCTCCAACATGCTCCAAGATGTCATTTGGCGCCTGAATATCACAAATATGATCAACAGAATTACCGGAGCCAAAAGTGATAGAAAGTTCAAACATGGCTCAGAACGGCGTATAACGTCATAATATCACGTTTTGGGCACATTTTGTTTTTTATCTCCAACATGTTCCAAGATGTCATTTGGCGCCTGAATATCACAAATATGGTCAACAGAATTATCGGAACCGAAAGTGATAGAAAGTTCAAGCATGGCTCAAAACGGCGTATAACGGCAAAATATCACGTATTGGGCACATTTTGTTTTTTATCTCCAACATGCTCCAAGATGTCATTTGGCGCCTGAATATTACATATATGGTCAACAGAATTACCGGAACCGAAAGTGATAGAAAGTTCAAACATGGTTCAGAACGGCGTATAACGTCATAATATCACGTTTTGGGCACATTTTGTTTTTTATCTCCAACATGCTCCAAGATGTCATTTGGCGCCTGAATATCACAAATATGATCAACAGAATTACCGGAGCCAAAAGTGATAGAAAGTTCAAACATGGCTCAGAACGGCGTATAACGTCATAATATCACGTTTTGGGCACATTTTGTTTTTTATCTCCAACATGCTCCAAGATGTCATTTGGCGCCTGAATATCACAAATATGATCAACAGAATTACCGGAACCAAAAGTGATAGAAAGTTCAAACATGGTTTAGAACGGCGTATAACGTCATAATATCACGTTTTGGACACATTTTGTTTTTTATCTCCAACATGCTCCAAGATGTCATTTGGTGCCTGAATATCACAAATATGATCAACAGAATTACCGGAACCAAAAGTGATAGAAAGTTCAAACATGGCTCAGAACGGCGTATAACGTCATAATATCACGTTTTGGGCACATTTTGTTTTTTATCTCCAACATGCTCCAAGATATCATTTGACGCCTGAATATCACAAATATGGTCAACAGAATTATCGGAACCGAAGGTGATAGAAAGGTCAAACATGGCTCAGAACGGCGTATAACGTCATAATATCACGTTTTGGGCACATTTTGTTTTTTATCTCCAACATGTTCTAAGATGTCATTTGGCGCCTGAATATCACAAATATGGTCAACAGAATTATCGGAACCGAAAGTGATAGAAAGTTCAAGCATGGCTCAAAACGGCGTATAACGGCAAAATATCACGTTTTGGGCACATTTTGTTTTTTATCTCCAACATGCTCCAAGATGTCATTTGGCGCCTGAATATCACAAATATGATCAACAGAATTACCGGAGCCAAAAGTGATAGAAAGTTCAAACATGGCTCAGAACGGCGTATAACGTCATAATATCACGTTTTGGGCACATTTTGTTTTTTATCTCCAACATGCTCCAAGATGTCATTTGGCGCCTGAATATCACAAATATGATCAACAGAATTACCGGAGCCAAAAGTGATAGAAAGTTCAAACATGGCTCAGAACGGCGTATAACGTCATAATATCACGTTTTGGGCACATTTTGTTTTTTATCTCCAACATGCTCCAAGATGTCATTTGGCGCCTGAATATCACAAATATGATCAACAGAATTACCGGAACCAAAAGTGATAGAAAGTTCAAACATGGTTTAGAACGGCGTATAACGTCATAATATCACGTTTTGGGCACATTTTGTTTTTTATCTCCAACATGCTCCAAGATGTCATTTGGTGCCTGAATATCACAAATATGATCAACAGAATTACCGGAACCAAAAGTGATAGAAAGTTCAAACATGGCTCAGAACGGCGTATAACGTCATAATATCACGTTTTGGGCACATTTTGTTTTTTATCTCCAACATGCTCCAAGATATCATTTGACGCCTGAATATCACAAATATGGTCAACAGAATTATCGGAACCGAAAGTGATAGAAAGGTCAAACATGGCTCAGAACGGCGTATAACGTCATAATATCACGTTTTGGGCACATTTTGTTTTTTATCTCCAACATGTTCCAAGATGTCATTTGGCGCCTGAATATCACAAATATGGTCAACAGAATTATCGGAACCGAAAGTGATAGAAAGTTCAAGCATGGCTCAAAACGGCGTATAACGGCAAAATATCACGTTTTGGGCACATTTTGTTTTTTATCTCCAACATGCTCCAAGATGTCATTTGGCGCCTGAATATCCCATATATGGTCAACAGAATTACCGGAACCGAAAGTGATAGAAAGTTCAAACATGGTTCAGAACGGCGTATAATGTCATAATATCACGTTTTGGGATCATTTTGTTTTTTATCTCCAACATGCTCCAAGATGTCATTTGGCGCCTGAATATCACAAATATGATCAACAGAATTACCGGAGCCAAAAGTGATAGAAAGTTCAAACATGGCTCAGAACGGCGTATAACGTCATAATATCACGTTTTGGGCACATTTTGTTTTTTATCTCCAACATGCTCCAAGATGTCATTTAGCGCCTGAATATCACAAATATGATCAACAGAATTACCGGAGCCAAAAGTGATAGAAAGTTCAAACATGGCTCAGAACGGCGTATAACGTCATAATATCACGTTTTGGGCACATTTTGTTTTTTATCTCCAACATGTTCCAAGATGTCATTTGGCGCCTGAATATCACAAATATGGTCAACAGAATTATCGGAACCGAAAGTGATAGAAAGTTCAAACATGGTTCAGAACGGCGTATAACGTCATAATATCACGTTTTGAGCACATTTTGTTTTTTATCTCCAACATGCTCCAAGATGTCATTTGGCGCCTGAAAGTAGTATAGATTCGCTGATTCAAGAACCTCCTCCTCGAACCTGCGTTCTAGGAGGAGGTTCTTGAATCGGCAAATTTTTTGGGGGTCAGAGGAGGTTCGATGAGGAGAGGAGGTTCTTGAATCGGCGATTCTTTTGAGGGTCGGAGGAGGTCAATTTACTTGAGAAGGTCATGTTATTTTGACGAAATTATTAAAAATTTATCTTTATTAAAAATGTATCTTTATTTAGGTTATGTTATTAAAAATTTATCTTTATATGTAACCTGTTTACCTAGATGAAAACAATTACTATGTTTATCCTTCGACGCTTCTCAATGAACTGTTAATGTTTTCGATATATCTCTTAATTTATTATTATACACAAAGGTATACGGTTTTGAGATATGTAGGTATACAAATAAGTGAGTCATAACTTACCTGCGAGATATTTTTTATTTTATTATGTAAAGGTGTACGGGTATTTAAGAATATGCGAGGAGGTTCTTGAATCGGCAAATTTTTTGGGAGGACAGGTTTGAGGAGGAGGTCAACTAACTTGTTAGTAGATGAGTCATGATCCACCTGCGAGATATTTTTTAAGAGCTTCTTAATAAATTTGTCATGCGTTTTGTCTGACGTCTCACGATATAATGACGTGTTAGAACATGTATAATAGATATATTCGGTAATGATGTGAAATATTACTCCCCCCCGCCAGCAACCTTATGTATTGCTATAAATACAAACGTTGGTCGAAGTTGTACCGCAGAGTGTTGTGCTTCAGAGTAAGGTTTTTGTGTATTTAGTACATATTAAAAATATCGTGTAGATTTTTGGTGCATTTAGTACAGAGGATTTTTAACGTAACGAGTAAGTAATTCAAATGTAATACAAGTAGATAATGTACTAATGTAAACAATAATATTGATGTTTAGTGGCAACCAGACCGAACCCCAAATGTCCAACTAAGAGAGCTGCTGTAAATTCATTTGAAAAGGGTGAAAATAAAAAACCTGCCCGAAACATCAAAATGGAGGGTAATTGTAATGAGACAACTGCAACAAATGTGTCGCTAGGAAGTGATAATCAAAGAAAAAAGGATGTGGTCAACAACAAATCAACAACATTATGTAGAAAATTGTGGAAAGTTACCTTTCACAAGTAACGTAGTATTAAATGAGGCAGTGAAAAATAATCTCCAAAAAGGTAATCAAGCGCCATTATTCTCCGAGAGTACATATTATTTAAATAAAAGTCGAACGAAATGGATATCGGTTGGCATGTCTGCCAATCTACATTTTGATCCGGTTATAAGATTAATGGGAAAAGGACAATGCATAACTTTTACCGAAGACGAATGGAAAAATGTGATTAATAGCAGACAATTGATTATGAATAGTTTTGTTGGTGATTTATCGGCACCACCACATTTCGTTGTAAGCGGCGTGACCTGCAGCAGCCAATGGATAGAAAATGTACGAAAAGTGTTGAAAATGGAAAGGGGGTCAGAAATATTTTACCTGGCTTACGACTCGTTACACGAATTGTGGAAACTTAGCGACTTAGTTTCGAGTAGGGTAGAAGTATTAAAGTGTATGGAATATAAAAATTATTACGATAGCGTGATCGATGTGGTATCAACAATGCAAGGTGATATAAAATCGAATATATTGGTTGCTTCAAACGGTGCACCACGTGAACATTTGTGCGTAACTAAAGAACTGCTCGTATACGGTATGGATAAGGTATTACTGGATTTAGATTTGCACGCATTAATGAAGATGTGAAGTGAATAAAATGGAAAAAAAAGTGACGTTTTGCGAATCGAAAAATAGAGTGTACCGAATGCACACTTGGACGTTTGCTTACAGACAATCAAGGATAAGTGACTGGGAAGAAAAGATGTTGGACGGAATTAGATTTAAGACTAGGATAAGAAACGTAAATAAGTTATTAGAAAAATATTTAGATGTAGATTATAGATTAAATATATATCAAGAACGTTTTAGCATTGTAGAGTAATCGAAATGTTTTTAACTGAGTAACAATTAATTTTTAGGATATTAGTAGATTTAAGTGTAGCTGAATAATAATAATAATAATATTAATAGATTTAAGTATAAATTAAGAGCAAAACTGTTTTTGTAAAATATTTAAAAGGAATAAAAGCTTAAAGCACAACAGCAGAGCTTCATTTCTAGTTTTTAACTGTGAAGAAAAGGAAGAAGGAGTGAAATTATAAAATGAATTTGTTAGAACCTAATCGTAACAGTTATCGTTTGACAGGCAAACGAATTGGTCGAGGATTTTTTAACAAGTTGATAGATAAACTTCCGATAGAACTTCATTTGCCAGGATATAATTTTTGTGGACCGGGTACCAAGTTGGAAAAGAGATTATCGAGAGGAGATCGAGGCGTGAATCCATTAGACGAAGCGTGTAAGAAACACGATATAGCATATACGGTCAGTTCAAATTTAAAATTTAGACACGACGCAGACAGAGCATTATATAAAGCAGCGAAAGAACGAATACGAAATAAAGAGTCTACTCTTGGAGAAAAAGTGGCATCGTCCGCAGTTGCCGCCTTAATGAAAGCAAAAGTAGCGGTCGGTATGGGCGTAGGTAGAAAAAGAAATCGTACGGGTCGACGACCTTTAAAAAAAGTCCGAACGCGTGTAAAGCGTGGTGGAGCTATATCTTTTGTAGATGCACTTCGATTCGCTCGCAACGCAATATCGAGATCAGGTGCTAAGAATTTGTTGACAAACGTTAAAGCGGCGTACGGAGCTTTGAAAAAGATAAGAAAAAGAATTTCCGAACCTAGAGGTCGAGTTATTCGAATTCCGAAAACGGGAGGATTTTTACCTTTAATTCCCCTGTTCGCAGCTTTAGGTGCCCTAGGTAGTATCGGCGGTGGTGCTGCCGCTATTGCAAGAACTATAAACAACGCGAAAACAGCTAGAGAGCAATTAGATGAAGAACGAAGACATAACAAGGCTATGGAAGCAAAGGCCGTAGGTAGCGGATTTTATATAAAACCATATAAGAAAGGTTGCGGTTTGTTTATTGAAGGAAAGGGGAATAATGTTGGCAGCACAGGTTACTTCAATAAGCCCTATAAGAAAGGTTGCGGTATAACCACTAGTTCAAAAAACTAGTTCGAATACCTCGTCGTGCGTTAACTAACGTCGAGTTGGAAAAGTTTGCGAAAGTACTAAAAATTCCACATTTTCGGGGTATATTTATGAGAGACAATCTCCCGAGTAAGATTAAAAAGAAGGAAAGAGGTATTGTTAACTTGGATAACGGAAAGGACGAGGGACTCATTGGGTCGCCTATAAGAAAGACGACAAGGACATATACTATTTCGACAGTTACGGTGATTTAAGACCGCCATTAGAAATTGAACAATATTTGCTGTCAGACGGTAGGGGTGGTCAAGTAAAGTATAATTACTGTCGATATCAAAGAGAAATAGATCAAAATTGCGGACAGTTGTGTCTGAAGTTTCTAAGTAATAAAAGAACCTATTAGAGTCTAGAGACGTTTAGACGTTCAGAAGTAATGGAGAAAGAAGCAATACACACGACATATACATTTACGTTGACTGGAAAGTCATCTGAATTGACTTGTAATTTTAATCCTCCGATCTATTTGAACGAATTTGGTAGTTACGAGTTGGCTCTTTTGAATTTCGAAACGTTTAATAGTTTAGCAAACGTTAATAAAAACAACAACGTAATCCAATACGAAGATAAGACAGGACATTTTAAAAACAATATAATAGTACCTGTTGGAACGTACGATATTGATGATATTGCCGAGTTCGTGAATGAACAGCTAGACAAAAGACACGCTAAAAGTGTCGTAATAAGGATTAAGGGGAATAATAACACACAACATTCTTTAATAAAAAGTACCCGTCGAATTAATTTTGCATGCGATAATTCTATAGGGCCGTTACTTGGCTTCAAGCCTCAAATATTACCTAGAGATACGGAAGTGGAATCCGATTTCGTAGTAAACATAAATAAAACGAACGCCTTACAAATTTATTGTAATTTAGTGACGGGATCGTATAATAACGGAGTTCCCGTGCACGTTTTATATCATTTTTTCCCAAACGTTCCGGCAGGTTTTAAAATAATCGAATCACCACAACTACCTATTTATTTACCGGTTTTAACGAACGTGATTAGTAGCTTAACAGTACGTATACTTGATCAGGACGGAAACTTGGTAGACTTCAGAGAAGAAGAAATAACAGTGAGAGTTCACCTGAGATCGATAAATTGAATTATTTAAATTTGACTAACGTTATGACAGTGTTATATCAAAACAAAAGAAAGCGGTGGTCAAGAAGAGACAGAGCGAGAAAATTGTTTAATGGAGAAAACTATAAAGCGCGCGTCATCAGTCAACGTAGCGGCAGTAGAAGACGATCCATTCATCGATTATCACCAGTCAATCGAAGGTATTTAGTTCAGTTAGGATACGAAGTGTTAAAGTAATGGACATTTTAAAAGTAACGGATAAGATAAAAACAGATCACTCTATCGTAAGTTATGAATTCCATTCGCATCAACCGTTTGGATCGACCACGTTCGATAACAATGACGAAATTAGAATTTCAATTCCGGAAATAGATAATTATACTTTACCGAGCGAGAGTTATCTATACGTCGAGGGTAGCGTTCGTAAGTTAGCCGCGGACGGAAGTATAACAAAAGATGACAGCGCAACGGGGCAATTGGT
This sequence comes from Onthophagus taurus, assembly GCF_036711975.1. NCBI lineage: Eukaryota > Metazoa > Arthropoda > Insecta > Coleoptera > Scarabaeidae > Onthophagus > Onthophagus taurus. Next base: position 1,612,450 of record NC_091969.1, read on the forward strand.
TAACAATCCCGTTGCATTTATGTTTAGCGATATTCGATATCTTATTAACGGAGTACATGTTGATGGTGTGCGGAACATCGGTATAAGCTCATGCATGAAGGGTTATTTCTCATCTACGCAGAACGAGGTGGTGAAATTAGAGAACGCCGGTTGGCACATAAAACCTTGGAAAGATGATATAGCGGGTGTTTCAAAGGCTTTAGATAAAAATGGAAATTTCGGTCTTAGCGTTCCGCTAAAAACGTTGCTAGGATTCGCAGAAGATTTCAGAAAGATCATGATGAACGTTCGACAGGAACTTGTGCTAATTCGCGGACACGATGATACGGACGTCATCTTTCAACCAGCAGCCGCTCCGAACGACGAAAAATTGAAATTGATCATTAATAAAATTATATGGAGAGTTCCTCACGTGGCGGTGGGATTACGCGAACAGTTGGCATTAACAAAACTATCAGAAAGAAACGTAGACATTCACGTTCCTTTTCGATCGTGGGAAATACACGAGTACCCTCAATTACCTCAAACTACGAAGCAATCTTGGGCCGTCAAAACTGCTCCACAATTGGAAACGCCTAGATTTATAATCATCGGATTTCAAACAAATCGAAAGGGTATATTTAAAGGAAACATGGCATTATTTGATAATATAAACTTAACGAACGTAACCGTTTTCTTGAATGGAGAACGTTTTCCGTACGATAATTTGAATGTGGATTTTGATAACAATCACTATGCGATTTTGTATGATATGTATTCAAGATTTCAGCAAGCATACTACTATCAAGAAAGCGAACCTTTGTTTTCACCGGAAGAATTTAAAACTTACGCGCCGTTAATTGGAATCGATTGCACGTATCAACAGGAAGCAATACATAAAAGCGGAGTAGAAATAAAAATCGAGTATTCAACGAAAAATCCAATTCCGGAAGGTACGACAGCTTACGCATTAATTCTGCATGACAGAGCATTTGTGTATTCGCCTCTTACGAAAATGGTTAAGCAATTAATATAGTGGTACTGTTGAAGCAACGTCATTTAGTGTATCTCTAAACATCGAAGGAAACGTTTGCATATAGTGGTATATTATGGATATTATGGTTTTTCAAAGGGATTTTATTATTTTGGACATTCAAGGTTTCACGATAAACGATGAAGAATTTATCCCAAAGGAACTGGCTTCTTACGACAGTAATCATTGTATAAGTCATTACGTGTTTCAACCTAGTCGAAGCTTTTCTTCACTATCTACCAAATTTCGCAATACGGCGAATTGGTTAATGAGTCATCATCATTGTATTGATTGGAACGACGGGTTTGTTCCTGCGTCTCGTTTCGATGAGATCGTTTATTATTTGTGTCGTTCGACAAAAGTAGCGTACGTAAAAGGACGTGAGAAAGCTACATTTTTAAGAAGAATTTTAACAATACCGGTAAAAGAATTGCCGGAAAATGAATGCAAATTGGAGGTTGGTGCGCCGATGTGTCCCTATCATAAAAAGAGACCAAGTATGTGCTCCTTATCGAATGTTTTTTATTTATTTTCATACGTATTCAGACATCTATAACTATATGTAAACGAATTGAGAAAGGCAGACGGGTAGTAGCGGTAGAGCAGTTCAAGATGGAACGTCTTTGGCGGTTAGTTACCAGATTGGGACTTTCAACTTTTATAATTAATAAAGTGTGGGATATTATGGAAAGATACGAATCTGATTTATCTTTTGCGAATATTAAAAACTACGAATTATGTTATTTACCAATCGATTATTATATCAATAAAGTAAAGCCATTAGATTTGGCGGCGGTTTGGTTTAAATTACCGTTGAAGTATAGAAACGATGAGCGATTACAAAGCAAGCTGCCCTGTTTTGAACATTATAATTTGCCTCATTGGGAAACGCATATTGATGGTCCACCATCGGCAAGAAAGGATTGTTCTTTATGTATGGTTTAGTATATAAACATTGTCAGTTATAGATTGTAAATTAATAATAATAAAAGATTGTAAAAAGTGTAAAAAGTTGTTTTAATTTAAAAGAAAAAATAGTTAATCTAAATGAATACATGGTATGTATACATTGGGTTGGGTTGGTATGACTTGGATTGTACATTGAAAAAGTATTAAATTGGAAGAAAAAAAGGAAGAGAAAAGGAAGAAAAAAAAAAAAAAAAAAAAAAAAGAAAAGAAAAAGGGAAAAGGATTGTTTATTGAAGCTCCTCCTATGCTCCTCCCATGCTCCTCCTCAGGCTCCTCCCAAAGTGGAGATGGAAGAGTGGGGATGGGAGTGGGGGAAATCTAAAATTCCCCCCCCGGTTGCCAGGAAAGTAGAGCCAGAAAAAAAGTACCCCCACTCTAACTCCGCCCATTCCCCACTCCTCCCCCTTGTCACGCCCCACCCCACGCCCCCCTTCATTACTCTAGTATAAGAAGGCACCTCCCAGCCTTTGAAAGTCACTTAAGTGTTTGTGTTCTTCAGTTTTTTGGTAAGTACAACCTTCTTTATTATCATGTTTATATAACGTTCATTTTCTCTCCATCACTACAGCTCTTTCTACAACTTTCTCTTTTTTGGTGAGTAAAACTATATTTGTTTTGCATGTTTATATAATATTTAAAATTGTTTTTTCCACTCCTAGACATCCTTGCTCATTCAGCTTTCTCTTTTTTTGCTGTGTTTTATTTGGTAAGTAACCTTTTCTACTTCCATGTTTATATAATATATTCTTGCTTTATTTCATCATGACAGCTCGTTCTACTTTGTTTTTGTGAGTACAACTTGTTTATTTGTTTGTTATGTTAAATTGATATTTTTTTCCCAATTCCTACAGGAGCTTACTGCTGATCAGTTCGATTAGACCGATCAGTTTTTAACATCGTAATTTCAGCAACTTTTTTCTGGTAAGTATAGTCTCCTTTCTTGACATATATTGTTTTTAATCTTGTGTTTTTCATTCCTATAGCTCCTTCTATTTTTTCAAGTTAACTTTTATTGGTAAGCATAACTTTATTTTTTCGAACGTTTTATCATTCATATCCTATCATTCAGCACTTTGTTGACAAGCACCCTCTGCAGTTAGATTTTAACGTGCAACTGTATTTTTCATCAAGCGATGTAAGTATACATGTTTTTTTTATTAAAATAAAATTAATTAATTTTCTTTTCTTATCAAGATGTCTCAAGACGGTTTTAGTCAAATTGATTTAACTGCTCCGGGTTTCGCCAGCCAGGAATCCTTTCTGTTAAACAGTTTTGACATAAACCTGTTGAACATGTCGACTGTTGAGAAGGCTCTGGATCCAAACGTGCAGCCTAATGAGCAGCCGATGGATCCAAACGTTGAATCTAATGTGCAGCAAGCTACGGCGCTTCCAAACATCGCAGGTTCCTCGAAAGTCGACGATAAGAATGTGAAACACCTTTCACTTTCACTTCGTCGAAAGTCGGGGAACCGTGAACACCGGAAGAAGGGTGCAGGTGTGTGGTTACCGCCAGATAAGTATAGAGAGCTTCGACGGGAGACCCGTGCTCGTTCGCGAAGTACCAAACACAAGCGTGTGTCAGTTGAACCTGCGACTCTGTCAAAGGTTGAAGTGACACACTCGGAAGTGGCTAGCGGCGATGAGTCCAACGACTCTCTTTCTTTAATGGCGGTATCCCAACACTGCACCGAAAACCGGACATACCTTAAAGCTATTAATGCAGCTTTTGTTTCTAAGGCTTCTTCTTCTAAGGCTTCTTCTTCTAAAGCTTCGTCGATTCCCACTCCCCCTACTAACATAAACATTCCTACCATAGAAGTTCCCTCATTAAGCCCGAAAGTACAAATCTTAAGGGTGGACACAATTCCCGCTACTTCAGTCATTTCCGATGTACCTGCCAGCCTTTTTTCAAATGCAATGTGTGCAGCAGTAGAAACAACCAAAGAGGAGATTTTGACCGAAATTAATATTTTGTATCAAAATTTTTATAAAGACCTTCATGCAAAGGTAGTTCAATTGCAGACCTCTTTGAGAGAACTTGCACAGTTTAGGGAAGGGCTGGCGTCGAGTTCTAACCACTCTTTAACAACGTCACTCGACATCACCGTTGCAACATTAACCGTTGAAATGAAAAAAGCAGAATTCATTTTGTCTTCTTTACATACTAATAACTTCCCTTCCTAGCTAAAAAGATGTCCGGTAGCAACAACTTCGGGAGGGTGCTCACGTTGGAGCGAAGAGTTGCGTCATTGGAGGTCAAAGTAGATACCCTGTTTCAGCTGGTAGGCTATATCTATAATCTTTTTTGCACGTTTTTAATTTCATAATCTTCTTAGGTAAACAGTATTGTCTCAGAGTCGGCAGTGGTGAGAGGGCAGGTGCATGTTCAAAACATGCACATACACCATTGTTCGACTGGGATAGAACCTCCGACACCGACACCTGCAGCGCCTCCGCCCCCGTATGAAGTGCGGGATGAGCAGGAAGAGGAGGAGGAGTGGTAACCATTTTTCCTCCTCTTCCTTAGGTTAGGTTAGGTTAGGTTATGTTAGGTTAAATGGTTAAGGTATTATACTTATTATTATTATTATTCTTCTTCTTAAATATATGTATATATAGTTTCTTTTGCTATATTTTCATTCAGTCTTATCCAATTCATTTAGTACGAGAATCATGATCGACGAGAAATTAAAATGTTTACCGCAACTTCTAACACTGCCTATAGTAAATTTTAGTAATGGTTCGGTCGAAGAACACTTTACAAGACACAGCAATTTATTTGGTGGAAAATGTAAGCGAGGTTTAATTGTAGGACCCTCAGGTGTCGGAAAAACAAATGCTATGTTATCGCTTTTAGTTGCACGTAATGGGTTGCGCTTCCTAAACTTGTACTTATGCTCTAATTCGTTATACCAAAATAAGTACGATTTTTTAAGACGTTTAATTGAACCTATAAAAGATTGCGGTTACTATGAATTTTCTAATATAGACGAGTTCATTCGACCGGAAGATGCGAAAGAATATTCGGTAGTCGTATTTGACGATGTTTCCTGTACAGGTCAAAATGTCATTAGGGAATTTTTTTCGTATGGTCGACATAAAAACATTGATTGTTTTCTAATTTGTCAAAGTTATAGTGCAATTCCAAAACAATTAGTTCGCGATAATTGTAACTTTTTGGTGTTATTTAAACAAGACTTAACAAATTTAAAACACGTATTTGAAGATCACATAATGAGCGATATGGAGTTTCATCGGCTAAAGGAAATTAGCGATGCTTGTTGGGAGAATAGACACGGCATCCTAGTTATTGATTTAGATTGTAGTGTATCTAAGGGACGTTACCGTAAGGGTTTTGATAAATTCATTGAAGTTTAAAACTAACGACTTCAGCTGTACAGTTCGTAGTAACTTCACATACATCATACAATGAACAAGACGATAGCTGCAGAACTTATCGCGGCACGAGAAGTCGTGAGAGACAAAATTCGTTCTTTAAAAGAAGACTTAGAGGAGTCAAGGATTCGGTCGGAAACCGCATATGCACCCATCGCAAGGCCCTTACAGGATATTGTCGCAAAACTTGACACTGTGCCTTTACTATCCATTCCAAAACGAAGTTTATCTCCAAAAGAAGAAAAATTGATATCTAAGATACAACGCTACTCGCCGGATATTTCTGACGTACCAGCTAAAACCGAGACCGAATATTTTATTCGAAAACCGAAAGTTCCATTAAAAGAACAACGACGAAAATTTGCTACATCGACTCCTGAAAAAAGGTTGGTATCTTCTCCCACGTCTTCTCCTCTTGGTCCATTAGCTCATGCAGAAGAAGAAGTATATGAAGTTCCGCCGGGCGAAGAAGAAGAACTCCTCGATTCTAGCGAGGATACCGGAGCTCTTATTTCGGACGCACATAATCGAATAGAACGACTTAAAGATGAAATAGAAGAAAGATTGGAGTCTCCAGAGGTACAAGCCGCTTTGAGTCAGTTTCATCCTTTGCCCAGAACGTATATTGTTGGTTTAACAACTGATTTAAAAGATGATTATGATCGTTTATACGGTGTTCGCGAAACTCCCGAAGGTTTCTACATTGGAGTCAGTCCTGTTCACTTTGAGGATCAGGATATTCACGTTGGAAACTTCAAATATACGGGAACCGTTGGTTTATATGATTTACTATTTAAAAACGAACCGGGCAAATTTACAATTCAGGACATGCGCAACTACAAAGATATCTTACTACGTTCAAATGCTCCGTACATTAATTACATTCCAGAGGCAGGTATGACTACTGAGGACGACAGTGGGAAATTTCAGAATATTATCAAGCCTATCGTTGAAGGTAACAAACCCAAGGTGCATTGGGCTAAATACTGGCCGAATCCGAAGAAAAAAGTCGGTGGTGCATTACAAAAACAAGTCGTTCCTGGGGCTCTTATCGAATATTGGGACGAGTATTGGGACGATCCCAACGAACTTGTCGACAGACTGCGTTTGTTGATGGCCTCGCAAACTGCAGGTCATTCTGCACATGTCAATGAAATATCATCAATAATATCGGAGCTAACAGAGGCCGAGATTATACGTTAAAATATTATCATAAATATACGACTCTCACATTTTTTGTTTTAAAACACCGACGTTTGTGAACTAGAGCAGATGAGTTTAAGCAAGTTCGGAAAACATTCGTCTAATATGACGATCGATAAGTTTGGTAAACACGTACACGGACACAACATTGCTGCTCATTTTAATAAACGTGAAAACTTACAACGATATTTCAAACAACCAACTATACTTACGTTTAGCGGAGATGGAACTACGGATACAACGGATAATTATTACATTATTCAAAATTTAGGTTACGTAAGTAAATATATAAACTTTTTATATATTGGTGAAATAGTGAAATACCGATTTGAAGGAGACGTTGAAATGATTATTAACGGGAGTATCTTCGATCCAAATAAAAAGTTAAATGTTCTCTTCTTTGGAGATAAAATAGTTTGCAAACCCACAACGAAGACCACTTTACTCAAGAAACCATTTATGGTAGAACTGCTCATTGAAATATCCAGAAAATGAGCGATATTAAAAGGTCCGTCGTAAACGAGTTGCACGCGTCCGCGAGGAAAAAGTATAAACGCAGACGTGTTATTATAAAAGGTTTAACGGACTTATTTCAAGCTGATTTAGTGGAGATGATACCTTATTCAAAAGCAAATGGTAATTTTAAATATATTCTAACAGTTATTAATGCTTTCTCAAAGTATGGATGGGCTGTACAAAAAACATACCGAAGAATCTGCAAACGGATAACGGAAAAGAATTTTACAATGAGGATTTTAAAAAGCTCATGTCACGATATCACATCAATCACTACAGTTCATTTTCCAATTTAAAGAGTTCTATTGTTGAACGGTTTAATAGAACAATAAAAGAAAAAATGTGGAAAGAATTTAGTATGCAAGGTAACTATCGTTGGTTGGAATTGCTTCCCAAATTAATTCTGGATTATAACAACCAAGTTCACAGGACGATAGGAATGAAACCTAGCGAGGTAAATAACAGAAACGCATCGACACTGTTAAAAACTGTATATAATTACATAAAAATTGTCGATCCTTATACCAAAAAATTTAATGTCGGTGATCACGTCAGAGTGAGCAAGCATCGACACGCCTTCACCAAAAACTATACTCCCAATTGGTCTAACGAAGTGTTTACAATACATTCTGTTCGTAATACTTTCCCAACAACATATCTGCTCAAAGATGCATCCAATGAAAAAATTATGGGTGGTTTTTATCGAGAGGAATTACAAAAAGTTAAATATCCTGACGTCTACTTGGTGGAAAAAGTGCTACGGCGAAAAGGAAATCAAGTGTTTGTGAAATGGTTAGGATTAGGTCCGTCTCATAATTCTTGGATCTCAAAAACTAACGTTCTTTAAAACGTATTTAAGCCCTATTTAAAAGTTTACAAGACTGTATTAACAATCGAACATTACAAATACATTATTATTATTATTCTTTACAATTTTTTTTAAATTAAATTCATTTATTCGCATTCAATCTTTTTATCAACCAATGACCCCACGCCAAAGTATTACATCCGTTCGGTAATATGTATCGTTTATCATCGCACGATGAAAGAGCAATTTTATTCTTTAATTCGGTATACATAGTATGAAATTCTGACTTAAAAATGTACATTTTTTTATGAACCGATCCGCCACATTCAACCACACGTTTATAATCGGTCACGCTTAAATGTTTATCTATAACATATTTCTTTACTCCTTTAGCCTTCTTTACATTATCATTCAACAAGGTGATGCAGTACGCCTTAGCTCCTGTTCCAACAAATGACGTTATGCACCTGTTTGGATATTCATCTTTCATTCTTCCCAACACAGATCGACCGCGAGGTATATTGTGTATATTCTCTAACGGATAATTGGACGTGTCAAAAGATTCAATATTTTCTTTTATATCCTCATATACATTGGGAGTAGTAATTTCTAGGATTAGGGAATCAGTATCGGTGTATAAAAGTGTTATGTTATTTCCATATTTAACTTTTAAGTAATCATAGAAGAAGCTGTACATTACGGTTTTCGAAAGCTCTAATATACTGAAACCCACATACAGCGGTTTGCAATAACGAACTTCCGCGACGTTCAATTGAACGGCTATCAAATTATCGCAAAATATTTTCGAAGATTTAAAATTTGGTTTAGCTATTAGGGCTTCCACGCCCGGTTTCTTATGACGACATTCCCAGTGGGTAACTAGTCTTATATCCACTCGCTTTTCCACATTTTCCATTGTCTTACCGTATACGATGTTATTCATTGCTTTGTAATGATTTTTTTCAAATTCATTCTTAGCTTTCGCACGTTTATCGGAATTGAAATCGATGTAGCTCCGCATCCAGTTGGATTGTTTAAATTCTAATACTCTGTAAATCTTCGTTAGTTTCAATCCGAACTTGATACACTGCTTTAGATTCACGTAATGAATGATGTATTTTGTTTTATTTTCCAAATTTGCTATTAACTTTGCATTTTTTGAACCTGGGGGTACAATCCGTTCTGGACAAAATGGCAAATCGTTGTGTTCATCATGTATTGCTTCCGGATACTCTAAATCTACCTCGAACACGTAACCCTTTTCGGAATCGTCTTCCGTATTGTAAATATCTAACTTTTGAATCTCTTCATCTGATAGCCATCGAAATCCACCCGTCGGTAATTTTCGTCTCATTGCGTGTCCATACAAATTCGTAGCGTCGAGATACAAAATATAAGATGGGTCTCTGGTTTCATCAAATTCCATCATTAATTTATTGTTAGCCTTCGCACTGCGTTTAGTGCACATACTTAATCCACCGCGAATACCATTTTTAAAGAAGTGTAACATGTCTATGTCCGTTAATAATTCTAATTTTACCCCTGTCATTCGTAATAATGCATCCCAACCGAAGCCCGGCGCTGTGAAGTAATGACATGGATCTAAAGAGTAGTACTTCATCGAGATGGTTCGGAAATTCTCAAATACGTCCGCCAAAAGTAAAACGTCAGACGTTAAATAAATGTCGCTATATTCGCCTAAAGTGCGACAGTTAAATAAGTTCCACACCGTTTGTGCACGACAATAATTTTCTTCGGTTATACTATCGTCGCATAAAGTATTGTAAAAACTACTTCGATCTGGCAGAGCGGTAAGATTCAGCTTTTCGAATGAATCCACAAAGGAATACGGAAAAACTCCTTTCTGACGTATAAGTCGAAACTGTTCTTCGTTCCTAAAATATTTTCTGATTTGAACGCATTGGTTGTCTTCCAAAAATGAACCCAACTTCTCTAGCGATAAAGCCATAAACCTAAATGAATCCACAAATCTCAATTTCATATGAACCCGCCTTAGCTTTCCCTTGCTGTCAATGTTTTCTCCTACGATAATTTTTTTCGAAAATGATATATACTTTTCTTTATTCTGTGCTATAACGTCCACGTCTTCTTCTTTTAATGCCATATCTTTCACAAACATATGACAATCGTAGTTCGAAAGATTGTGAAAGAATATCGGTATGAACTTTGGTAATTGATAATTGATGTTACATACAGCATGTGCGGGTCCTCTATACAACCCAGTTAGGTGATCATGATCGCACACTTTATTACCTTCTTTTATTTTGTGCGAACAAATGTGACAGATATCCTGCATCTCATGTATTAATCTATCAATAGGTGGTAATGGGAGCATTTCTTTTGGTTGGCTTAAATAATTTTTGTATATATTCAGAACGTCATGTTCCAACTTGCTCATGAAAATTTGAGCAGCATTACATCCGCGATATATTTCAAACTTCGACAATGATTCGTCATATGAACATTTTATATAATATGCAAATGCATAAGGTTCGTGTTTGAAACATTTGACGGAGTATGAATTATCATCGTTAAGTTCTGTTGCTTCCGCATCGGCGATCGGTTTCTGTAATGCTTCAAAATCTACATACACCACGAACGGTATTTTTAATTGTCGTTCAAAATTTTCGAACTGTAGTATATTTTCCTTTTCTTCATTTCCATATTTATTTATTTTCAAATTTGTTGTTGGTAAAATTGCCCTTACCTTGCTGCAATCGTCACTTTGATGACGGATAAGTTTATTTTCTGACGTAAAGAATACCAAGCATCCGTCGCAAATATACTTTTCATGACCATTCTGCGATGCTTGCGATGATAGTAATCGAGACAGATTTTTTATCCAACAATAGTGACTATTCCCGGAATCATTTGTAACCAATAATAAATTTATATGTCTTTTTTCTTTTTGTCGACATATATACATTGTAATTATGTCATAATTCATAACACCGTCTTTAAAATACTCATTTATTCCATATACATTAATAGATAGTTTGTTCTGCTTTTCAAATACAGGTATATCTCGTAATTTAACTGGAAAAACAATATTTGAATAGTCTAAGCCGCAGTCTAGGTAATTCGGATACGAAGATGTCCTCTGTGGTAAACCGTTCGGTTCATGTAGTGCGGATGTTACAGCCCATGCAAAACATGCATCATCCGCGTTTTGTATATTTATCACAGCACGCTTTGCTTTTATTTGCGATGGTAGATCGATGTAATTAGATGCTCTGATAGGATTATATTTGTTTAAATTTAACTCCATATAGAGAATTTGCATTAAAGTCCATCCTAAATAAAATATTGAAACATTTATTTGTTAATATATAGGTATATTATGTCACATTACGCTTACCTGAATCTCGTTCCTGGAATTCTGACATTTTTGATGAAATTTCATCAATAAATTCCTTATATATTTTATACAGATCCGACCTTATGATACTACCTTATTTTTCGTATTGAATGATTTTATTTCACAGTCTTCCTTTGATTGTAAAAAATACAAACCAAAACATTCCATATTTAATTTTACATTTCGGTGAATATCGATTGCGCTTTGTATTAGATTTAGTATTTTTTCTCGAATTCTATGAGAAAATTCATCCAAATCCACAAAAAAACCTTCTTCACTTATTCGATAACTGACAATTTTGTCACCGAATGCTCCAGCTATTCTCTCCACTCCGTCATCGATTATAACAAAAGCGTTACGCTTGTGTGCGTTGCTTCGTAAATGTGCAGAGTAACATTGTCTATTTACATAATCATCGCAAGCCTCACATTTTACTGCTTTTGGAATTTGCGGTGCGTCAAGCTTGATTCTCTTGCCAATACAAGATAATCGTTGATGTCTTTTTAAATTGTCAACTCGAGTAAAACTTTTTCCACAATCCTCACACACGACCATTTTACAATTTAATGTTGTACACTTCTACTTGTTATGAAAGAACTACGTCAATACCACATTTCGCAGGCGTTTATAAACCCTCACCGCTCCTGAAACTTATTGGGGAGGAGGAGGATGCATCGAGTGCGTTTGTATACATGTATATTTATAACTCCGTATACCTCTGCATAATAAATTAAAAAAATATCTCGCAGGTAGATCATGACTCACTTACTAGTATTAAGTTAATTGACCTCCTCCTCGAACGTATCCCCCCAAAAAATTTGCCGATTCAAGAACCTCCTCGCATATTTTAAAGCTCCGTATACCTTTACACAATAAATTTTAAAAAATATCCCGCAGGTAGATCATGACTCACTTATTTGTATACCTACATGTCCCAAAATCGTATACCTTTGTGTACAATAAGTTAAGAGATATATCGAAAACATTACCAGTTCATTGAGAAGCGTCGAAGGATAAACATAGTAATTGTTTTCATCTAGGTAAACAGGTTACATATAAAGATAAATTTTTAATAACATAACCTAAATAAAGATACATTTTTAATAAAGATAAATTTTTAATAATTTCGTCAAAATAACACGACCTTCTCAAGTTAATTGACCTCCTCCTCTCTTCATCAAATCTCCTCCGACCCTCAAAAGAATCGCCGATTCAAGAACCTCCTCTCCTCATCGAACCTCCTCTGACCCCCAAAAAATTTGCCGATTCAAGAACCTCCTCCTAGAACGCAGGTTCGAGGAGGAGGTTCTTGAATCGGCGAATCTATACTACTCCTGAATATCACAAATATGATCAACAGAATTACCGGAGCCAAAAGTGATAGAAAGTTCAAACATGGCTCAGAACGGCGTATAACGTCATAATATCACGTTTTGGGCACATTTTGTTTTTTATCTCCAACATGCTCCAAGATGTCATTTGGCGCCTGAATATCACAAATATGATCAACAGAATTACCGGAACCAAAAGTGATAGAAAGTTCAAACATGGCTTAGAACGGCGTATAACGTCATAATATCACGTTTTGGGCACATTTTGTTTTTTATCTCCAACATGCGCCAAGATGTCATTTGGTGCCTGAATATCACAAATATGATCAACAGAATTACCGGAACCAAAAGTGATAGAAAGTTCAAACATGGCTCAGAACGGCGTATAACGTCATAATATCACGTTTTGGGCACATTTTGTTTTTTATCTCCAACATGCTCCAAGATATCATTTGACGCCTGAATATCACAAATATGGTCAACAGAATTATCGGAACCGAAAGTGATAGAAAGGTCAAACATGGCTCAGAACGGCGTATAACGTCATAATATCAAGTTTTGGGCACATTTTGTTTTTTATCTCAAACATGCTCCAAGATGTCATTTGGCGCCTGAATATCACATATCTGGTCAACAGAATTACCGGAACCGAAAGTGATAGAAAGTTCAAACATGGTTCAGAACGGCGTATAACGTCATAATATCACGTTTTGGGCACATTTTGTTTTTTATCTCCAACATGCTCCAAGATGTCATTTGGCGCCTGAATATCACAAATATGATCAACAGAATTACCGGAGCCAAAAGTGATAGAAAGTTCAAACATGGCTCAGAACGGCGTATAACGTCATAATATCACGTTTTGGGCACATTTTGTTTTTTATCTCCAACATGCTCCAAGATGTCATTTGGCGCCTGAATATCACAAATATGATCAACAGAATTACCGGAGCCAAAAGTGATAGAAAGTTCAAACATGGCTCAGAACGGCGTATAACGTCATAATATCACGTTTTGGGCACATTTTGTTTTTTATCTCCAACATGCTCCAAGATGTCATTTGGCGCCTGAATATCACAAATATGATCAACAGAATTACCGGAACCAAAAGTGATAGAAAGTTCAAACATGGCTCAGAACGGCGCATAACGTCATAATATCACGTTTTGGGCACATTTTGTTTTTTATCTCCAACATGCTCCAAGATGTCATTTGGCGCCTGAATATCACAAATATGGTCAACAGAATTATCGGAACCGAAAGTGATAGAAAGTTCAAGCATGGCTCAAAACGGCGTATAACGTCATAATATCACGTTTTGGGCACATTTTGTTTTTTATCTCCAACATGCTCCAAGATGTCATTTGCGCCTGAATATCACATATATGGTCAACAGAATTACCGGAACCGAAAGTGATAGAAAGTTCAAACATGGTTCAGAACGGCGTATAACGTCATAATATCACGTTTTGGGCACATTTTGTTTTTTATCTCCAACATGCTCCAAGATGTCATTTGGCGCCTGAATTTCACAAATATGATCAACAGAATTACCGGAACCAAAAGTGATAGAAAGTTCAAACATGGCTCAGAACGGCGTATAACGTCATAATATCACGTTTTGGGCACATTTTGTTTTTTATCTCCAACATGCTCCAAGATGTCATTTGGTGCCTGAATATCACAAATATGATCAACAGAATTACCGGAACCAAAAGTGATAGAAAGTTCAAACATGGCTCAGAACGGCGTATAACGTCATAATATCACGTTTTGGGCACATTTTGTTTTTTATCTCCAACATGCTCCAAGATGTCATTTGACGCCTGAATATCAAATATATGGTCAACAGAATTATCGGAACCGAAAGTGATAGAAAGTTCAAGCATGGCTCAAAACGGCGTATAACGGCAAAATATCACGTTTTGGGCACATTTTGTTTTTTATCTCCAACATGCTCCAAGATGTCATTTGGCGCCTGAATTTCACAAATATGATCAACAGAATTACCGGAACCAAAAGTGATAGAAAGGTCAAACATGGCTCAGAACGGCGTATAACGTCATAATATCACGTTTTGGGCACATTTTGTTTTTTATCTCCAACATGTTCCAAGATGTCATTTGGCGCCTGAATATCACAAATATGGTCAACAGAATTATCGGAACCGAAAGTGATAGAAAGTTCAAGCATGGCTCAAAACGGCGTATAACGGCAAAATATCACGTTTTGGGCACATTTTGTTTTTTACCTCCAACATGCTCCAAGATGTCATTTGGCGCCTGAATTTCACAAATATGATAAACAGAATTACCGGAACCAAAAGTGATAGAAAGGTCAAACATGGCTCAGAACGGCGTATAACGTCATAATATCACGTTTTGGGCACATTTTGTTTTTTATCTCCAACATGCTCCAAGATGTCATTTGGCGCCTGAATTTCACAAATATGATCAACAGAATTACCGGAACCAAAAGTGATAGAAAGGTCAAACATGGCTCAGAACGCCGTATAACGTTATAATATCACGTTTTGGGCACATTTTGTTTTTTATCTCCAACTTGCTCCAAGATGTCATTTGGCGCCTGAATATCAAATACATGGTCAACAGAATTACCGGAACCAAAAGTGATAGAAAGGTCAAACATGGCTCAGAACGGCGTATAACGTCATAATATCACGTTTTGGGCACATTTTGTTTTTTATCTCCAACATGCTCCAAGATATCATTTTACGCCTGAATATCACAAATATGGTCAACAGAATTACCGGAACCAAAAGTGATAGAAAGTTCAAACATGGCTCAAAACGGCGTATAACGTCATAATATCACGTTTTGGGCACATTTTGTTTTTTATCTCCAACATGTTCCAAGATGTCATTTGGTGCCTGAATATCACAAATATGATCAACAGAATTACCGGAACCAAAAGTGATAGAAGGTTCAAACATGGCTCAGAACGGCGTATAACGTCATAATATCACGTTTTGGGCACATTTTGTTTTTTATCTCCAACATGTTCCAAGATGTCATTTGGCGCCTGAATATCACAAATATGGTCAACAGAATTATCGGAACCGAAAGTGATAGAAAGTTCAAGCGTGGCTCAAAACGGCGTATAACGGCAAAATATCACGTTTTGGGCACATTTTGTTTTTTATCTCCAACATGCTCCAAGATGTCATTTGGCGCCTGAATATCACATATATGGTCAACAGAATTACCGGAACCGAAAGTGATAGAAAGTTCAAACATGGTTCAGAACGGCGTATAACGTCATAATATCACGTTTTGGGCACATTTTGTTTTTTATCTCCAACATGCTCCAAGATGTCATTTGGCGCCTGAATATCACAAAAATGATCAACAGAATTACCGGAACCAAAAGTGATAGAAAGGTCAAACATGGCTCAGAACGGCGTATAACGTCATAATATCACGTTTTGGGCACATTTTGTTTTTTATCTCCAACATGCTCCAAGATGTCATTTGACGCCTGAATATCACAAATATGGTCAACAGAATTATCGGAACCGAAAGTGATAGAAAGTTCAAACATGGCTCAAAACGGCGTATAACGTCATAATATCACGTTTTGGGCACATTTTGTTTTTTATCTCCAACATGCTCCAAGATGTCATTTGGCGCCTGAATATCACAAATATGATCAACAGAATTACCGGAACCAAAAGTGATAGAAAGTTCAAACATGGCTCAAAACGGCGTATAACGTCATAATATCACGTTTTGGGCACATTTTGTTTTTTATCTCCAACTTGCTCCAAGATGTCATTTGGCGCCTGAATATCAAATACATGGTCAACAGAATTACCGGAACCGAAAGTGATAGAAAGTTCAAACATGGCTCAAAACGGCGTATAACGTCATAATATCACGTTTTGGGCACATTTTGTTTTCTATCTCCAACATGCTCCAAGATGTCATTTGAGGCCTGAATATCACAAATATGGTCAACAGAATTATCGGAACCGAAAGTGATAGAAAGTTCAAACATGGCTCAAAACGGCGTATAACGTCATAATATCACGTTTTGGGCACATTTTGTTTTTTATCTCCAACATGCTCCAAGATGTCATTTGGCGCCTGAATATCACAAATATGGTCAACAGAATTATCGGAACCGAAAGTGATAGAAAGTTCAAACATGGCTCAAAACGGCGTATAACGTCATAATATCACGTTTTGGGCACATTTTGTTTTTTATCTCCAACATGCTCCAAGATGTCATTTGACGCCTGAATATCAAATATATGGTCAACAGAATTACCGGAACCAAAAGTGATAGAAAGTTCAAACATGGCTCAGAACGGCGTATAACGTCATAATATCACGTTTTGGGCACATTTTGTTTTTTATCTCCAACATGCTCCAAGATGTCATTTGGCGCCTGAATATCACAAATATGATCAACAGAATTACCGGAGCCAAAAGTGATAGAAAGTTCAAACATGGCTCAGAACGGCGTATAACGTCATAATATCACGTTTTGGGCACATTTTGTTTTTTATCTCCAACATGTTCCAAGATGTCATTTGGCGCCTGAATATCACAAATATGGTCAACAGAATTATCGGAACCGAAAGTGATAGAAAGTTCAAACATGGCTCAGAACGGCGTATAACGTCATAATATCACGTTTTGGGCACATTTTGTTTTTTATCTCCAACATGCTCCAAGATGTCATTTGGCGCCTGAATATCACAAATATGGTCAACAGAATTACCGGAACCGAAAGTGATAGAAAGTTCAAACATGGCTCAAAACGGTGTATAACGTCATAATATCACGTTTTGGGCACATTTTGTTTTTTATCTCCAACATGCTCCAAGATGTCATTTGGCGCCTGAATATCAAATATATGGTCAACAGAATTACCGGAACCAAAAGTGATAGAAAGTTCAAACATGGCTCAGAACGGCGTATAACGTCATAATATCACGTTTTGGGCACATTTTGTTTTTTATCTCCAACATGCTCCAAGATGTCATTTGGCGCCTGAATATCACAAATATGGTCAGCAGAATTATCGGAACCAAAAGTGATAGAAAGTTCAAACATGGCTCAGAACGGCGTATAACGTCATAATATCACGTTTTGGGCATATTTTGTTTTTCATCTCCAACATGCTCCAAGATGTCATTTGACGCCTGAATATCACAAATATGGTCAACAGAATTATCGGAACCGAAAGTGATAGAAAGTTCAAACATGGCTTAAAACGGCATCTAACGTCATAATATCACGTTTTGGGCACATTTTGTTTTTTATCTCCAACATGCTCCAAGATGTCATTTGGCGCCTGAATATCACAAATATGATCAACAGAATTACCGGAGCCAAAAGTGGTAGAAAGTTCAAACATGGCTCAGAACGGCGTATAACGTCATAATATCACGTTTTGGGCACATTTTGTTTTTTATCTCCAACATGCTCCAACATGTCATTTGACGCCTGAATATCACAAATATGGTCAACAGAATTACCGGAACCCAAAGTGATAGAAAGTTCAAACATGGCTCAGAACGGCGTATAACGTCATAATATCACGTTTTGGGCACATTTTGTTTTTTATCTCCAACTTGCTTCAAGATGTCATTTGGCGCCTGAATATCAAATATATGGTCAACAGAATTACCGGAACCAAAAGTGATAGAAAGTTCAAACATGGCTCAAAACGGCGTATAACGTCATAATATCACGTTTTGGGCACATTTTGTTTTTTATCTCCAACATGCTCCAAGATGTCATTTGGCGCCTGAATATCACAAATATGATCAACAGAATTACCGGAGCCAAAAGTGATAGAAAGGTCAAACATGGCTCAGAACGGCGTATAACGTCATAATATCACGTTTTGGGCACATTTTGTTTTTTATCTCCAACATGCTCCAAGATGTCATTTGGCGCCTAAATATCACATATATGGTCAACAGAATGACCGGAACCGAAAGTGATAGAAAGTTCAAACATGGCTCAGAACGGCGTATAACGTCATAATATCACGTTTTGGGGACATTTTGTTTTTTATCTCCAACATGCTCCAAGATGTCATTTGGCGCCTGAATATCACAAATATGATCAACAGAATTACCGGAGCCAAAAGTGATAGAAAGTTCAAACATGGCTCAGAACGGCGTATAACGTCATAATATCACGTTTTGGGCACATTTTGTTTTTTATCTCCAACTTGCTCCAAGATGTCATTTGGCGCCTGAATATCAAATATATGGTCAACAGAATTACCGGAACCAAAAGTGATAGAAAGTTCAAACATAGCTCAAAACGGCGTATAACGTCATAATATCACGTTTTGGGCACATATTGTTTTTTATCTCCAACATGCTCCAAGATGTCATTTAAGGCCTGAATATCACAAATATTGTCAACAGAATTATCGGAACCGAAAGTGATAGAAAGTTCAAACATGGCTCAAAACGGCGTATAACGTCATAATATTACGTTTTGGGCACATTTTGTTTTTTATCTCCAACATGCTCCAAGATGTCATTTGGCGCCTGAATATCACAAATATGATCAACAGAATTACCGGAGCCAAAAGTGGTAGAAAGTTCAAACATGGCTCAGAACGGCGTATAACGTCATAATATCACGTTTTGGGCACATTTTGTTTTTTATCTCCAACTTGCTCCAAGATGTCATTTGGCGCCTGAATATCAAATATATGGTCAACAAAATTACCGGAACCAAAAGTGATAGAAAGTTCAAACATGCCTCAAAAGGGCGTATAACGTCATAATATCACGTTTTGGGCACATTTTGTTTTTTATCTCCAACATGCTCCAAGATGTCATTTGAGGCCTGAATATCACAAATATGGTCAACAAAATTACCGGAACCAAAAGTGATAGAAAGTTCAAACATGCCTCAAAAGGGCGTATAACGTCATAATATCACGTTTTGGGCACATTTTGTTTTTTATCTCCAACATGCTCCAAGATGTCATTTGGCGCCTGAATATCACAAATATGGTCAACAGAATTACCGGAACCGAAAGTGATAGAAAGTTCAAACATGGCTCAGAACGGCGTATAACGTCATAATATCACGTTTTGGGCACATTTTGTTTTTTATCTCCAACATGCTCCAAGATGTCATTTGGCGCCTGAATATCACAAATATGATCAACAGAATTACCGGAGCCAAAAGTGATAGAAAGTTCAAACATGGCTCAGAACAGCGTATAACGTCATAATGTCACGTTTTGGGTGCATTTTGTTTTTTATCTCCAACATGCTCCAAGATGTCATTTGGCGCCTGAATATCACAAATATGGTCAACAGAATTACCGGAGCCAAAAGTGGTAGAAAGTTCAAACATGTCTCAGAACGGCGTATAACGTCATAATATCACGTTTTGGGCACATTTTGTTTTTTATCTCCAACTTGCTCCAAGATGTCATTTGGCGCCTGAATATCAAATATATGGTCAACAAAATTACCGGAACCAAAAGTGATAGAAAGTTCAAACATGCCTCAAAAGGGCGTATAACGTCATAATATCACGTTTTGGGCACATTTTGTTTTTTATCTCCAACATGCTCCAAGATGTCATTTGAGGCCTGAATATCACAAATATGGTCAACAAAATTACCGGAACCAAAAGTGATAGAAAGTTCAAACATGCCTCAAAAGGGCGTATAACGTCATAATATCACGTTTTGGGCACATTTTGTTTTTTATCTCCAACATGCTCCAAGATGTCATTTGGCGCCTGAATATCACAAATTTGGTCAACAGAATTACCGGAACCGAAAGTGATAGAAAGTTCAAACATGGCTCAGAACGGCGTATAACGTCATAATATCACGTTTTGGGCACATTTTGTTTTTTATCTCCAACATGCTCCAAGATGTCATTTGGCGCCTGAATATCACAAATATGATCAACAGAATTACCGGAGCCAAAAGTGATAGAAAGTTCAAACATGGCTCAGAACAGCGTATAACGTCATAATGTCACGTTTTGGGTGCATTTTGTTTTTTATCTCCAACATGCTCCAAGATGTCATTTGGCGCCTGAATATCACAAATATGGTCAACAGAATTATCGGAACCGAAAGTGATAGAAAGTTCAAACATGCCTCAGAACGGCGTATAACGTCATAATATCACGTTTTGGGCACATTTTGTTTTTTATCTCCAACATGCTCCAAGATGTCATTTGGCGCCTGAATATCACAAATATGGTCAGCAGAATTATCGGAACCAAAAGTGATAGAAAGTTCAAACATGGCTCAGAACGGCGTATAACGTCATAATATCACGTTTTGGGCACATTTTGTTTTTTATCTCCAACATGCTCCAAGATGTCATTTGGCGCCTGAATATCACAAATATGATCAACAGAATTACCGGAGCCAAAAGTGATAGAAAGTTCAAACATGCCTCAAAAGGGCGTATAACGTCATAATATCACGTTTTGGGCACATTTTGTTTTTTATCTCCAACATGCTCCAAGATGTCATTTGGCGCCAGAATATCACATATATTGTCAACAGAATTACCCGAACCAAAAGTGATAGAAAGTTTAAACATGGCTTAAAACGGCATCTAACGTCATAATATCACGTTTTGGGCACATTTTGCTTTTTATCTCCAACATGCTCCAAGATGTCATTTGAGGCCTGAATATCACAAATATGGTCAACAGAATTACCGGAACCAAAAGTGATAGAAAGTTCAAACATGCCTCAAAAGGGCGTATAACGTCATAATATCACGTTTTGGGCACATTTTGTTTTTTATCTCCAACATGCTCCAAGATGTCATTTGGCGCCAGAATATCACATATATTGTCAACAGAATTACCCGAACCAAAAGTGATAGAAAGTTTAAACATGGCTTAAAACGGCATCTAACGTCATAATATCACGTTTTGGGCACATTTTGCTTTTTATCTCCAACATGCTCCAAGATGTCATTTGGCGCCTGAATATCACAAATATGATCAACAGAATTACCGGAGCCAAAAGTGATAGAAAGTTCAAACATAGCTCAAAACGGCGTATAACGTCATAATATCACGTTTTGGGCACATATTGTTTTTTATCTCCAACATGCTCCAAGATGTCATTTAAGGCCTGAATATCACAAATATTGTCAACAGAATTATCGGAACCGAAAGTGATAGAAAGTTCAAACATGGCTCAAAACGGCGTATAACGTCATAATATTACGTTTTGGGCACATTTTGTTTTTTATCTCCAACATGCTCCAAGATGTCATTTGGCGCCTGAATATCACAAATATGATCAACAGAATTACCGGAGCCAAAAGTGGTAGAAAGTTCAAACATGGCTCAGAACGGCGTATAACGTCATAATATCACGTTTTGGGCACATTTTGTTTTTTATCTCCAACTTGCTCCAAGATGTCATTTGGCGCCTGAATATCAAATATATGGTCAACAGAATTACCGGAACCAAAAGTGATAGAAAGTTTATACATGGCTCAAAACGGCGTGTAACGTCATAATATCACGTTTTGGGCACATTTTGTTTTTTATCTCCAACATGCTCCAAGATGTCATTTGAGGCCTGAATATCACAAATATGGTCAACAGAATTACCGGAACCGAAAGTGATAGAAAGTTCAAACATGGCTCAGAACGGCGTATAACGTCATAATATCACGTTTTGGGCACATTTTGTTTTTTATCTCCAACATGCTCCAAGATGTCATTTGGCGCCTGAATATCACAAATATGATCAACAGAATTACCGGAGCCAAAAGTGATAGAAAGTTCAAACATGGCTCAGAACAGCGTATAACGTCATAATGTCACGTTTTGGGTGCATTTTGTTTTTTATCTCCAACATGCTCCAAGATGTCATTTGGCGCCTGAATATCACAAATATGGTCAACAGAATTATCGGAACCGAAAGTGATAGAAAGTTCAAACATGCCTCAGAACGGCGTATAACGTCATAATATCACGTTTTGGGCACATTTTGTTTTTTATCTCCAACATGCTCCAAGATGTCATTTGGCGCCTGAATATCACAAATATGGTCAGCAGAATTATCGGAACCAAAAGTGATAGAAAGTTCAAACATGGCTCAGAACGGCGTATAACGTCATATTATCACGTTTTGGGTGCATTTTGTTTTTTATCTCCAACATGCTCCAAGATGTCATTTGGCGCCTGAATATCACAAATATGGTCAACAGAATTATCGGAACCGAAAGTGATAGAAAGTTCAAACATGGCTCAGAACGGCGTATAACGTCATAATATCACGTTTTGGGCACATTTTGTTTTTTATCTCCAACATGCTCCAAGATGTCATTTGGCGCCTGAATATCACAAATATGGTCAGCAGAATTATCGGAACCAAAAGTGATAGAAAGTTCAAACATGGCTCAGAACGGCGTATAACGTCATATTATCACGTTTTGGGTGCATTTTGTTTTTTATCTCCAACATGCTCCAAGATGTCATTTGGCGCCTGAATATCACAAATATGGTCAACAGAATTATCGGAACCGAAAGTGATAGAAAGTTCAAACATGGCTCAGAACGGCGTATAACGTCATAATATCACGTTTTGGGCATATTTTGTTTTTCATCTCCAACATGCTCCAAGATGTCATTTGACGCCTGAATATCACAAATATGGTCAACAGAATTATCGGAACCGAAAGTGATAGAAAGTTCAAACATGGCTTAAAACGGCATCTAACGTCATAATATCACGTTTTGGGCACATTTTGTTTTTTATCTCCAACATGCTCCAAGATGTCATTTGGCGCCTGAATATCACAAATATGATCAACAGAATTACCGGAGCCAAAAGTGGTAGAAAGTTCAAACATGGCTCAGAACGGCGTATAACGTCATAATATCACGTTTTGGGCACATTTTGTTTTTTATCTCCAACATGCTCCAACATGTCATTTGACGCCTGAATATCACAAATATGGTCAACAGAATTACCGGAACCCAAAGTGATAGAAAGTTCAAACATGGCTCAGAACGGCGTATAACGTCATAATATCACGTTTTGGGCACATTTTGTTTTTTATCTCCAACATGCTCCAAGATGTCATTTGGCGCCTGAATATCACAAATATGATCAACAGAATTACCGGAGCCAAAAGTGATAGAAAGTTCAAACATGGCTCAGAACAGCGTATAACGTCATAATGTCACGTTTTGGGTGCATTTTGTTTTTTATCTCCAACATGCTTCAAGATGTCATTTGGCGCCTGAATATCACAAATATGGTCAACAGAATTATCGGAACCGAAAGTGATAGAAAGTTCAAACATGCCTCAGAACGGCGTATAACGTCATAATATCACGTTTTGGGCACATTTTGTTTTTTATCTCCAACATGCTCCAAGATGTCATTTGGCGCCTGAATATCACAAATATGGTCAGCAGAATTATCGGAACCAAAAGTGATAGAAAGTTCAAACATGGCTCAGAACGGCGTATAACGTCATATTATCACGTTTTGGGTGCATTTTGTTTTTTATCTCCAACATGCTCCAAGATGTCATTTGGCGCCTGAATATCACAAATATGGTCAACAGAATTATCGGAACCGAAAGTGATAGAAAGTTCAAACATGGCTCAGAACGGCGTATAACGTCATAATATCACGTTTTGGGCACATTTTGTTTTTTATCTCCAACATGCTCCAAGATGTCATTTGGCGCCTGAATATCACAAATATGGTCAGCAGAATTATCGGAACCAAAAGTGATAGAAAGTTCAAACATGGCTCAGAACGGCGTATAACGTCATATTATCACGTTTTGGGTGCATTTTGTTTTTTATCTCCAACATGCTCCAAGATGTCATTTGGCGCCTGAATATCACAAATATGGTCAACAGAATTATCGGAACCGAAAGTGATAGAAAGTTCAAACATGGCTCAGAACGGCGTATAACGTCATAATATCACGTTTTGGGCATATTTTGTTTTTCATCTCCAACATGCTCCAAGATGTCATTTGACGCCTGAATATCACAAATATGGTCAACAGAATTATCGGAACCGAAAGTGATAGAAAGTTCAAACATGGCTTAAAACGGCATCTAACGTCATAATATCACGTTTTGGGCACATTTTGTTTTTTATCTCCAACATGCTCCAAGATGTCATTTGGCGCCTGAATATCACAAATATGATCAACAGAATTACCGGAGCCAAAAGTGGTAGAAAGTTCAAACATGGCTCAGAACGGCGTATAACGTCATAATATCACGTTTTGGGCACATTTTGTTTTTTATCTCCAACATGCTCCAACATGTCATTTGACGCCTGAATATCACAAATATGGTCAACAGAATTACCGGAACCCAAAGTGATAGAAAGTTCAAACATGGCTCAGAACGGCGTATAACGTCATAATATCACGTTTTGGGCACATTTTGTTTTTTATCTCCAACTTGCTCCAAGATGTCATTTGGCGCCTGAATATCAAATATATGGTCAACAGAATTACCGGAACCAAAAGTGATAGAAAGTTCAAACATGGCTCAAAACGGCGTATAACGTCATAATATCACGTTTTGGGCACATTTTGTTTTTTATCTCCAACATGCTCCAAGATGTCATTTGGCGCCTGAATATCACAAATATGGTCAGCAGAATTATCGGAACCAAAAGTGATAGAAAGTTCAAACATGGCTCAGAACGGCGTATAACGTCATATTATCACGTTTTGGGTGCATTTTGTTTTTTATCTCCAACATGCTCCAAGATGTCATTTGGCGCCTGAATATCACAAATATGGTCAACAGAATTATCGGAACCGAAAGTGATAGAAAGTTCAAACATGGCTCAGAACGGCGTATAACGTCATAATATCACGTTTTGGGCATATTTTGTTTTTCATCTCCAACATGCTCCAAGATGTCATTTGACGCCTGAATATCACAAATATGGTCAACAGAATTATCGGAAC
Organism: Onthophagus taurus; assembly: GCF_036711975.1. Classification (NCBI taxonomy): domain Eukaryota; kingdom Metazoa; phylum Arthropoda; class Insecta; order Coleoptera; family Scarabaeidae; genus Onthophagus; species Onthophagus taurus. Next base: position 1,638,027 of record NC_091969.1, read on the forward strand.
CGAAAGTGATAGAAAGTTCAAACATGGCTTAAAACGGCATCTAACGTCATAATATCACGTTTTGGGCACATTTTGTTTTTTATCTCCAACATGCTCCAAGATGTCATTTGGCGCCTGAATATCACAAATATGATCAACAGAATTACCGGAGCCAAAAGTGGTAGAAAGTTCAAACATGGCTCAGAACGGCGTATAACGTCATAATATCACGTTTTGGGCACATTTTGTTTTTTATCTCCAACATGCTCCAACATGTCATTTGACGCCTGAATATCACAAATATGATCAACAGAATTACCGGAGCCAAAAGTGGTAGAAAGTTCAAACATGGCTCAGAACGGCGTATAACGTCATAATATCACGTTTTGGGCACATTTTGTTTTTTATCTCCAACTTGCTCCAAGATGTCATTTGGCGCCTGAATATCAAATATATGGTCAACAGAATTACCGGAACCAAAAGTGATAGAAAGTTCAAACATGGCTCAAAACGGCGTATAACGTCATAATATCACGTTTTGGGCACATTTTGTTTTTTATCTCCAACATGCTCCAAGATGTCATTTGGCGCCAGAATATCACATATATGGTCAACAGAATTACCCGAACCAAAAGTGATAGAAAGTTCAAACATGGCTTAAAACGGCATCTAACGTCATAATATAACGTTTTGGGCACATTTTGTTTTTTATCTCCAACATGCTAAAAGATGTCATTTGGCGCCTGAATATCACAAATATGATCAACAGAATTACCGGAGCCAAAAGTGATAGAAAGTTCAAACATGGCTCAGAACAGCGTATAACGTCATAATGTCACGTTTTGGGTGCATTTTGTTTTTTATCTCCAACATGCTCCAAGATGTCATTTGAAGCCTGAATATCACAAATATGGTCAGCAGAATTATCGGAACCAAATGTGATAGAAAGTTCAAACATGGCTCAGAACGGCGTATAACGTCATATTATCACGTTTTGGGTGCATTTTGTTTTTTATCTCCAACATGCTCCAAGATGTCATTTGGCGCCTGAATATCACAAATATGGTCAACAGAATTATCGGAACCGAAAGTGATAGAAAGTTCAAACATGGCTCAGAACGGCGTATAACGTCATAATATCACGTTTTGGGCACATTTTGTTTTTTATCTCCAACATGCTCCAAGATGTCATTTGGCGCCTGAATATCACAAACATGGTCAGCAGAATTATCGGAACCAAAAGTGATAGAAAGTTCAAACATGGCTCAGAACGGCGTATAACGTCATAATATCACGTTTTGGGCATATTTTGTTTTTCATCTCCAACATGCTCCAAGATGTCATTTGACGCCTGAATATCACAAATATGGTCAACAGAATTATCGGAACCGAAAGTGATAGAAAGTTCAAACATGGCTTAAAACGGCATCTAACGTCATAATATCACGTTTTGGGCACATTTTGTTTTTTATCTCCAACATGCTCCAAGATGTCATTTGGCGCCTGAATATCACAAATATGATCAACAGAATTACCGGAGCCAAAAGTGGTAGAAAGTTCAAACATGGCTCAGAACGGCGTATAACGTCATAATATCACGTTTTGGGCACATTTTGTTTTTTATCTCCAACATGCTCCAACATGTCATTTGACGCCTGAATATCACAAATATGGTCAACAGAATTACCGGAACCCAAAGTGATAGAAAGTTCAAACATGGCTCAGAACGGCGTATAACGTCATAATATCACGTTTTGGGCACATTTTGTTTTTTATCTCCAACTTGCTCCAAGATGTCATTTGGCGCCTGAATATCAAATATATGGTCAACAGAATTACCGGAACCAAAAGTGATAGAAAGTTCAAACATGGCTCAAAACGGCGTATAACGTCATAATATCACGTTTTGGGCACATTTTGTTTTTTATCTCCAACTTGCTCCAAGATGTCATTTGGCGCCTGAATATCAAATATATGATCAACAGAATTACCGGAGCCAAAAGTGATAGAAAGTTCAAACATGGCTCAGAACAGCGTATAACGTCATAATGTCACGTTTTGGGTGCATTTTGTTTTTTATCTCCAACATGCTCCAAGATGTTATTTGGCGCCTGAATATCACAAATATGGTCAACAGAATTATCGGAACCGAAAGTGATAGAAAGATCAAATATGGCTCAGAACGGCGTATAACGTCATAATATCACGTTTTGGGCACATTTTGTTTTTTATCTCCAATATGCTCCAAGATGTCATTTGACGCCTGAATATCACAAATATGGTCAACAGAATTACCGGAACCGAAAGAGATAGAAAGTTCAAACATGGCTCAGAACGGCGTATAACGTCATAAAAGCACGTTTGGGCACATTTTGCTTTTTATCTCTAACATGCTCCAAGATGTCATTTGACGCCTGAATATCACAAATATGATCAACAGAATTACCGGAGCCAAAAGTGATAGAAAGTTCAAACATGCCTCAAAAGGGCGTATAACGTCATAATATCACGTTTTGGGCACATTTTGTTTTTTATCTCCAACATGCTCCAAGATGTCATTTGGCGCCAGAATATCACATATATTGTCAACAGAATTACCCGAACCAAAAGTGATAGAAAGTTTAAACATGGCTTAAAACGGCATCTAACGTCATAATATCACGTTTTGGGCACATTTTGCTTTTTATCTCCAACATGCTCCAAGATGTCATTTGAGGCCTGAATATCACAAATATGGTCAACAGAATTACCGGAACCAAAAGTGATAGAAAGTTCAAACATGCCTCAAAAGGGCGTATAACGTCATAATATCACGTTTTGGGCACATTTTGTTTTTTATCTCCAACATGCTCCAAGATGTCATTTGAGGCCTGAATATCACAAATATGGTCAACAAAATTACCGGAACCAAAAGTGATAGAAAGTTCAAACATGCCTCAAAAGGGCGTATAACGTCATAATAGCACGTTTTGGGCACATTTTGCTTTTTATCTCCAACATGCTCCAAGATGTCATTTGAAGCCTGAATATCACAAATATGATCAACAGAATTACCGGAGCCAAAAGTGATAGAAAGTTCAAACATGGCTCAGAACGGCGTATAACGTCATAATATCACGTTTTGGGCATATTTTGTTTTTTATCTCCAACATGCTCCAAGATGTCATTTGAGGCCTGAATATCACAAATATGGTCAACAGAATTACCGGAACCAAAAGTGATAGAAAGTTCAAACATGCCTCAAAAGGGCGTATAACGTCATAATATCACGTTTTGGGCACATTTTGTTTTTTATCTCCAACATGCTCCAAGATGTCATTTGGCGCCAGAATATCACATATGGTCAACAGAATTACCCGAACCAAAAGTGATAGAAAGTTCAAACATGGCTTAAAACGGCATCTAACGTCATAATATCACGTTTTGGGCACATTTTGTTTTTTATCTCCAACATGCTCCAAGATGTCATTTGGCGCCTGAATATCACAAATATGATCAACAGAATTACCGGAGCCAAAAGTGATAGAAAGTTCAAACATGGCTCAGAACAGCGTATAACGTCATAATGTCACGTTTTGGGTGCATTTTGTTTTTTATCTCCAACATGCTCCAAGATGTCATTTGGCGCCTGAATATCACAAATATGGTCAACAGAATTATCGGAACCGAAAGTGATAGAAAGATCAAATATGGCTCAGAACGGCGTATAACGTCATAATATCACGTTTTGGGCACATTTTGTTTTTTATCTCCAATATGCTCCAAGATGTCATTTGACGCCTGAATATCACAAATATGGTCAACAGAATTACCGGAACCGAAAGAGATAGAAAGTTCAAACATGGCTCAGAACGGCGTATAACGTCATAAAAGCACGTTTGGGCACATTTTGCTTTTTATCTCCAACATGCTCCAAGATGTCATTTGACGCCTGAATATCACAAATATGATCAACAGAATTACCGGAGCCAAAAGTGATAGAAAGTTCAAACATGCCTCAAAAGGGCGTATAACGTCATAATATCACGTTTTGGGCACATTTTGTTTTTTATCTCCAACATGCTCCAAGATGTCATTTGGCGCCAGAATATCACATATATTGTCAACAGAATTACCCGAACTAAAAGTGATAGAAAGTTTAAACATGGCTTAAAACGGCATCTAACGTCATAATATCACGTTTTGGGCACATTTTGCTTTTTATCTCCAACATGCTCCAAGATGTCATTTGAGGCCTGAATATCACAAATATGGTCAACAGAATTATCGGAACCGAAAGTGATAGAAAGTTCAAACATGGCTCAGAACGGCGTATAACGTCATAATATCACGTTTTGGGCACATTTTGTTTTTTATCTCCAACATGCTCCAAGATGTCATTTGGCGCCAGAATATCACATATATTGTCAACAGAATTACCCGAACCAAAAGTGATAGAAAGTTTAAACATGGCTTAAAACGGCATCTAACGTCATAATATCACGTTTTGGGCACATTTTGCTTTTTATCTCCAACATGCTCCAAGATGTCATTTGGCGCCTGAATATCACAAATATGATCAACAGAATTATCGGAACCAAAAGTGATAGAAAGTTCAAACATGGCTCAGAACGGCGTATAACGTCATAATATCACGTTTTGGGTGCATTTTGTTTTTTATCTCCAACATGCTCCAAGATGTCATTTGGCGCCTGAATATCACAAATATGGTCAACAGAATTATCGGAACCGAAAGTGATAGAAAGTTCAAACATGGCTTAAAACGGCATCTAACGTCATAATATCACGTTTTGGGCACATTTTGTTTTTTATCTCCAACATGCTCCAAGATGTCATTTGGCGCCTGAATATCACAAATATGATCAACAGAATTACCGGAGCCAAAAGTGATAGAAAGTTCAAACATGGCTCAGAACGGCATATAACGTCATAATATCACGTTTTGGGCACATTTTGTTTTTTATCTCCAACTTGCTCCAAGATGTCATTTGGCGCCTGAATATCAAATATATGGTCAACAGAATTACCGGAACCAAAAGTGATAGAAAGTTCAAACATGGCTCAAAACGGCGTATAACGTCATAATATCACGTTTTGGGCACATTTTGTTTTTTATCTCCAACATGCTCCAAGATGTCATTTGAGGCCTGAACATGGCTCAAAACGGCGTATAACGTCATAATATCACGTTTTGGGCACATTTTGTTTTTTATCTCCAACATGCTCCAAGATGTCATTTGAGGCCTGAATATCAACAAATATGGTCAACAGAATTACCGGAACCAAAAGTGATAGAAAGTTCAAACATGGCTCAGAACAGCGTATAACGTCATAATGTCACGTTTTGGGTGCATTTTGTTTTTTATCTCCAACATGCTCCAAGATGTCATTTGGCGCCTGAATATCACAAATATGGTCAACAGAATTATCGGAACCGAAAGTGATAGAAAGATCAAATATGGCTCAGAACGGCGTATAACGTCATAATATCACGTTTTGGGCACATTTTGTTTTTTATCTCCAATATGCTCCAAGATGTCATTTGACGCCTGAATATCACAAATATGGTCAACAGAATTACCGGAACCGAAAGAGATAGAAAGTTCAAACATGGCTCAGAACGGCGTATAACGTCATAAAAGCACGTTTGGGCACATTTTGCTTTTTATCTCCAACATGCTCCAAGATGTCATTTGACGCCTGAATATCACAAATATGATCAACAGAATTACCGGAGCCAAAAGTGATAGAAAGTTCAAACATGCCTCAAAAGGGCGTATAACGTCATAATATCACGTTTTGGGCACATTTTGTTTTTTATCTCCAACATGCTCCAAGATGTCATTTGGCGCCAGAATATCACATATATTGTCAACAGAATTACCCGAACCAAAAGTGATAGAAAGTTTAAACATGGCTTAAAACGGCATCTAACGTCATAATATCACGTTTTGGGCACATTTTGCTTTTTATCTCCAACATGCTCCAAGATGTCATTTGAGGCCTGAATATCACAAATATGGTCAACAGAATTACCGGAACCAAAAGTGATAGAAAGTTCAAACATGCCTCAAAAGGGCGTATAACGTCATAATATCACGTTTTGGGCACATTTTGTTTTTTATCTCCAACATGCTCCAAGATGTCATTTGGCGCCAGAATATCACATATATTGTCAACAGAATTACCCGAACCAAAAGTGATAGAAAGTTTAAACATGGCTTAAAACGGCATCTAACGTCATAATATCACGTTTTGGGCACATTTTGCTTTTTATCTCCAACATGCTCCAAGATGTCATTTGGCGCCTGAATATCACAAATATGATCAACAGAATTACCGGAGCCAAAAGTGATAGAAAGTTCAAACATGGCTCAGAACAGCGTATAACGTCATAATGTCACGTTTTGGGTGCATTTTGTTTTTTATCTCCAACATGCTCCAAGATGTCATTTGGCGCCTGAATATCACAAATATGGTCAACAGAATTATCGGAACCGAAAGTGATAGAAAGTTCAAACATGGCTCAGAACGGCGTATAACGTCATAATATCACGTTTTGGGCACATTTTGTTTTTTATCTCCAACATGCTCCAAGATGTCATTTGGCGCCAGAATATCACATATATTGTCAACAGAATTACCCGAACCAAAAGTGATAGAAAGTTTAAACATGGCTTAAAACGGCATCTAACGTCATAATATCACGTTTTGGGCACATTTTGCTTTTTATCTCCAACATGCTCCAAGATGTCATTTGGCGCCTGAATATCACAAATATGGTCAGCAGAATTATCGGAACCAAAAGTGATAGAAAGTTCAAACATGGCTCAGAACGGCGTATAACGTCATAATATCACGTTTTGGGCACATTTTGTTTTTTATCTCCAACATGCTCCAAGATGTCATTTGGCGCCTGAATATCACAAATATGATCAACAGAATTACCGGAGCCAAAAGTGATAGAAAGTTCAAACATGCCTCAAAAGGGCGTATAACGTCATAATATCACGTTTTGGGCACATTTTGTTTTTTATCTCCAACATGCTCCAAGATGTCATTTGGCGCCAGAATATCACATATATTGTCAACAGAATTACCCGAACCAAAAGTGATAGAAAGTTTAAACATGGCTTAAAACGGCATCTAACGTCATAATATCACGTTTTGGGCACATTTTGCTTTTTATCTCCAACATGCTCCAAGATGTCATTTGGCGCCTGAATATCACAAATATGGTCAGCAGAATTATCGGAACCAAAAGTGATAGAAAGTTCAAACATGGCTCAGAACGGCGTATAACGTCATAATATCACGTTTTGGGCACATTTTGTTTTTTATCTCCAACATGCTCCAAGATGTCATTTGGCGCCTGAATATCACAAATATGATCAACAGAATTACCGGAGCCAAAAGTGATAGAAAGTTCAAACATGGCTCAGAACGGCATATAACGTCATAATATCACGTTTTGGGCACATTTTGCTTTTTATCTCCAACATGCTCCAAGATGTCATTTGAGGCCTGAATATCACAAATATGGTCAACAGAATTACCGGAACCAAAAGTGATAGAAAGTTCAAACATGCCTCAAAAGGGCGTATAACGTCATAATATCACGTTTTGGGCACATTTTGTTTTTTATCTCCAACATGCTCCAAGATGTCATTTGGCGCCAGAATATCACATATATTGTCAACAGAATTACCCGAACCAAAAGTGATAGAAAGTTTAAACATGGCTTAAAACGGCATCTAACGTCATAATATCACGTTTTGGGCACATTTTGCTTTTTATCTCCAACATGCTCCAAGATGTCATTTGAGGCCTGAATATCACAAATATGGTCAACAGAATTACCGGAACCAAAAGTGATAGAAAGTTCAAACATGCCTCAAAAGGGCGTATAACGTCATAATATCACGTTTTGGGCACATTTTGTTTTTTATCTCCAACATGCTCCAAGATGTCATTTGGCGCCAGAATATCACATATATTGTCAACAGAATTACCCGAACCAAAAGTGATAGAAAGTTTAAACATGGCTCAGAACGGCGTATAACGTCATAATATCACGTTTTGGGCACATTTTGTTTTTTATCTCCAACATGCTCCAAGATGTCATTTGGCGCCTGAATATCACAAATATGATCAACAGAATTACCGGAGCCAAAAGTGATAGAAAGTTCAAACATGGCTCAGAACAGCGTATAACGTCATAATGTCACGTTTTGGGTGCATTTTGTTTTTTATCTCCAACATGCTCCAAGATGTCATTTGGCGCCTGAATATCACAAATATGGTCAACAGAATTATCGGAACCGAAAGTGATAGAAAGTTCAAACATGCCTCAGAACGGCGTATAACGTCATAATATCACGTTTTGGGCACATTTTGTTTTTTATCTCCAACATGCTCCAAGATGTCATTTGGCGCCTGAATATCACAAATATGGTCAGCAGAATTATCGGAACCAAAAGTGATAGAAAGTTCAAACATGGCTCAGAACGGCGTATAACGTCATATTATCACGTTTTGGGTGCATTTTGTTTTTTATCTCCAACATGCTCCAAGATGTCATTTGGCGCCTGAATATCACAAATATGGTCAACAGAATTATCGGAACCGAAAGTGATAGAAAGTTCAAACATGGCTCAGAACGGCGTATAACGTCAAAATATCACGTTTTGGGCACATTTTGTTTTTTATCTCTAACATGCTCCAAGATGTCATTTGGCGCCTGAATATCACAAATATGGTCAGCAGAATTATCGGAACCAAAAGTGATAGAAAGTTCAAACATGGCTCAGAACGGCGTATAACGTCATAATATCACGTTTTGGGCATATTTTGTTTTTCATCTCCAACATGCTCCAAGATGTCATTTGACGCCTGAATATCACAAATATGGTCAACAGAATTACCGGAACCAAAAGTGATAGAAAGTTCAAACGTGGCTCAGAACGGCGTATAACGTCATAATATCACGTTTTGGGCACATTTTGTTTTTTATCTCCAACATGCTCCAAGATGTCATTTGACGCCTGAATATCACAAATATGGTCAACAGAATTACCGGAACCAAAAGTGATAGAAAGTTCAAACATGACTCAGAACGGCGCATAACGTCATAATATCACGTTTTGGGCACATTTTGTTTTTTATCTCCAACATGCTCCAAGATGTCATTTGGCGCCTGAATATCACAAATATGGTGAACAGAATTATCGGAACCGAAAGTGATAGAAACTTCAAACATGGCTCAGAACGGCGTATAACGTCATAATATCACGTTTTAGGTGCATTTTGATTTTTATCTCCAACATGCTACAAGATGTCATTTGGCGCCTGAATATCACAAATATGGTCAACAGAATTATCGGAACCGAAAGTGATAGAAAGTTCAAACATGGCTCAGAACGGCGTATAACGTCATAATGTCACGTTTTGGGTGCATTTTGTTTTTTATCTCCAACATGCTCCAAGATGTCATTTGGCGCCCGAATATCACAAATATGGTCAACAGAATTATCGGAACCGAAAGTGATAGAAAGTTCAAACATGGCTCAGAACGGCGTATAACGTCATAATATCACGTTTTGGGTGCATTTTGTTTTTTATCTCCAACATGCTCCAAGATGTCATTTGACGCCTGAATATCACAAATATGGTCAACAGAATTATCGGAACCGAAAGTGATAGAAAGTTCAAACATGGCTTAAAACGGCATCTAACGTCATAATATCACGTTTTGGGCACATTTTGTTTTTTATCTCCAACATGCTCCAAGATGTCATTTGGCGCCTGAATATCACAAATATGATCAACAGAATTACCGGAGCCAAAAGTGGTAGAAAGTTCAAACATGGCTCAGAACGGCGTATAACGTCATAATATCACGTTTTGGGCACATTTTGTTTTTTATCTCCAACATGCTCCAAGATGTCATTTGGCGCCAGAATATCACAAATATGGTCAACAGAATTATCGGAACCGAAAGTGATACAAAGTTCAAACATGGCTCAGAACGGCGTATAACGTCATAATATCACGTTTTGGACACATTTTGTTTTTTATCTCCAATATGCTCCAAGATGTCATTTGACGCCTGAATATCACAAATATGGTCAACAGAATTACCGGAACCGAAAGTGATAGAAAGTTCAAACATGGCTCAGAACGGCGTATAACGTCATAATATCACGTTTTGGGCACATTTTGTTTTTTATCTCCAACATGCTCCAAGATGTCATTTGGCGCCAGAATATCACATATATGGTCAACAGAATTACCCGAACCAAAAGTGATAGAAAGTTCAAACATGGCTTAAAACGGCATCTAACGTCATAATATCACGTTTTGGGCACATTTTGTTTTTTATCTCCAACATGCTCCAAGATGTCATTTGGCGCCTGAATATCACAAATATGATCAACAGAATTACCGGAGCCAAAAGTGATCGAAAGTTCAAACATGGCTCAGAACGGCGTATAACGTCATAATATCACGTTTTGGGCACATTTTGTTTTTTATCTCCAACATGCTCCAAGATGTCATTTGGCGCCTGAATATCACAAATATGATCAACAGAATTACCGGAGCCAAAAGTGATAGAAAGTTCAAACATGGCTCAAAACGGCGTATAACGTCATAATATTACGTTTTGGGCACATTTTGTTTTTTATCTCCAACATGCTCCAAGATGTCATTTGAGGCCGAATATCACAAATATGGTTAACAGAATTACCGGAACCAAAAGTGATAGAAAGTTCAAACATGCCTCAAAAGGGCGTATAACGTCATAATATCACGTTTTGGGCACATTTTGTTTTTTATCTCCAACATGCTCCAAGATGTCATTTGGCGCCTGAATATTAAATATATGGTCAACAGAATTACCGGAACCAAAAGTGATAGAAAGTTCAAACATGGCTCAGAACGGCGTATAACGTCATAATATCACGTTTTGGGCACATTTTGTTTTTTATCTCCAACATGCTCCAAGATGTTATTTGGCGCCTGAATATCACAAATATGGTCAGCAGAATTATCGGAACCAAAGGTGATAGAAAGTTCAAACATCGCTCAGAACGGCGTATAACGTCATAATATCACGTTTTGGGCATATTTTGTTTTTTATCTCCAACATGCTCCAAGATGTCATTTGGCGCCAGAATATCACATATATGGTCAACAGAATTACCAGAACCAAAAGTGATAGAAAGTTCAAACATGGCTTAAAAGGGCGTATAACGTCATAATATCACGTTTTGGGCACATTTTGTTTTTTATCTCCAACATGCTCCAAGATGTCATTTGGCGCCTGAATATCAAATATATGGTCAACAGAATTACCGGAACCAAAAGTGATAGAAAGTTCAAACATGGCTCAGAACGGCATATAACGTCATAATATCACGTTTTGGGCACATTTTGTTTTTTATCTCCAACATGCTCCAAGATGTCATTTGGCGCCAGAATATCACAAATATGGTCAACAGAATTATCGGAACCGAAAGTGATACAAAGTTCAAACATGGCTCAGAACGGCGTATAACGTTATAATATCACGTTTTGGGCACATTTTGTTTTTTATCTCCAACTTGCTCCAAGATGTCATTTGGCGCCTGAATATCACAAATATGATCAACAGAATTACCGGAGCCAAAAGTGATAGAAAGTTCAAACATGGCTCAGAACGGCGTATAACGTCATAATAGCACGTTTTGGGCACATCTTGCTTTTTATCTCCAACATGCTCCACGATGTCATTTGACGCCTGAATATCACAAATATGATCAACAGAATTACCGGAGCCAAAAGTGATAGAAAGTTCAAACATGGCTCAGAACGGCGTATAACGTCATAATATCACGTTTTGGGCACATTTTGTTTTTTATCTCCAACATGCTCCAAGATGTCATTTGACGCCTGAATATCACAAATATGGTCAACAGAATTACCGGAACCAAAAGTGATAGAAAGTTCAAACATGGCTCAGAACGGCGTATAACGTCATAATATCACGTTTTGGGTACATTTTGTTTTTTATCTCCAACATGCTCCAAGATGTCATTTGGCGCCTGAATATCACAAATATGATCAACAGAATTACCGGAGCCAAAAGTGATAGAAAGTTCAAACATGGCTCAGAACGGCGTATAACGTCATAATAGCACGTTTTGGGCACATTTTGTTTTTTATCTCCAACATGCTCCAAGATGTCATTTGGCGCCAGAATATCACATATATGGTCAACAGAATTACCGGAACCAAAAGTGATAGAAAGTTCAAACATGGCTCAGAACGGCGTATAACGTCATAATATCACGTTTTGGGCACATTTTGTTTTTTATCTCCAACATGCTCCAAGATGTCATTTGGCGCCTGAATATCACAAATATGGTCAACAGAATTACCGGAACCAAAAGTGATAGAAAGTTCAAACATGGCTCAGAACGGCGTATAACGTCATAATATCACGTTTTGGGCACATTTTGTTTTTTATCTCCAACATGCTCCAAGATGTCATTTGGCGCCAGAATATCACATATATGGTCAACAGAATTACCCGAACCAAAAGTGATAGAAAGTTCAAACATGGCTTAAAACGGCATCTAACGTCATAATATCACGTTTTGGGCACATTTTGTTTTTTATCTCCAACATGCTCCAAGATGTCATTTGGCGCCTGAATATCACAAATATGATCAACAGAATTACCGGAGCCAAAAGTGATAGAAAGTTCAAACATGGCTCAGAAAGGCGTATAACGTCATAATATCACGTTTTGGGCACATTTTGTTTTTTATCTCCAACATGCTCCAAGATGTCATTTGACGCCTGAATATGACAAATATGGTCAACAGAATTATCGAAACCAAAAGTGATAGAAAGTTCAAACATGGCTCAAAACGGCGTATAACGTCATAATATCACGTGTTGGGCACATTTTGTTTTTTATCTCCAGCTTGCTCCAAGATGTCATTTGGCGCCTGAATATCAAATATATGGTCAACAGAATTACCGGAACCAAAAGTGATAGAAACTTCAAACATGGCTCAGAACGGCGTATAACGTCATAATATCACGTTTTGGGCACATTTTGTTTTTTATCTCCAACATGCTCCAAGATGTCATTTGGCGCCAGAATATCACATATATGGTCAACAGAATTACCAGAACCAAAAGTGATAGAAAGTTCAAACATGGCTTAAAACGGCATCTAACGTCATAATATCACGTTTTGGGCACATTTTGTTTTTTATCTCCAACATGCTCCAAGATGTCATTTGGCGCCTGAATATCACAAATATGATCAACAGAATTACCGGAGCCAAAAGTGATAGAAAGTTCAAACATGGCTCAGAACGGCGTGTAACGTCATAATATAACGTTTTGGGCACATTTTGTTTTTTATCTCCAACATGCTCCAAGATGTCATTTGGCGCCAGAATATCACAAATATGGTCAACAGAATTATCGGAACCGAAAGTGATACAAAGTTCAAACATGGCTCAGAACGGCGTATAACGTCATAATATCACGTTTTGGACACATTTTGTTTTTTATCTCCAATATGCTCCAAGATGTCATTTGACGCCTGAATATCACAAATATGGTCAACAGAATTACCGGAACCAAAAGTGATAGAAAGTTCAAACATGGCTCAGAACGGCGTATAACGTCATAATATCACGTTTTGGGCACATTTTGTTTTTTATCTCCAACATGCTCCAAGATGTCATTTGGCGCCAGAATATCACATATATGGTCAACAGAATTACCCGAACCAAAAGTGATAGAAAGTTCAAACATGGCTTAAAACGGCATCTAACGTCATAATATCACGTTTTGGGCACATTTTGTTTTTTATCTCCAACATGCTCCAAGATGTCATTTGGCGCCTGAATATCACAAATATGATCAACAGAATTACCGGAGCCAAAAGTGATAGAAAGTTCAAACATGGCTCAGAACGGCGTATAACGTCATAATATCACGTTTTGGGCACATTTTGTTTTTTATCTCCAACATGCTCCAAGATGTCATTTGGCGCCTGAATATCAAATATATGGTCAACAGAATTACCGGATCCAAAAGTGATAGAAAGTTCAAACATGGCTCAAAACGGCGTATAACGTCATAATATCACGTTTTGGACACATTTTGTTTTTTATCTCCAATATGCTCCAAGATGTCATTTGACGCCTGAATATCACAAATATGGTCAACAGAATTACCGGAACCGAAAGTGATAGAAAGTTCAAACATGGCTCAGAACGGCGTATAACGTCATAATATCACGTTTTGGGCACATTTTGTTTTTTATCTCCAACATGCTCCAAGATGTCATTTGGCGCCAGAATATCACATATATGGTCAACAGAATTACCCGAACCAAAAGTGATAGAAAGTTCAAACATGGCTTAAAACGGCATCTAACGTCATAATATCACGTTTTGGGCACATTTTGTTTTTTATCTCCAACATGCTCCAAGATGTCATTTGGCGCCTGAATATCACAAATATGATCAACAGAATTACCGGAGCCAAAAGTGATAGAAAGTTCAAACATGGCTCAGAACGGCGTATAACGTCATAATATCACGTTTTGGGCACATTTTGTTTTTTATCTCCAACATGCTCCAAGATGTCATTTGGCGCCTGAATATCACAAATATGATCAACAGAATTACCGGAACCAAAAGTGATAGAAAGTTCAAACATGGTTTAGAACGGCGTATAACGTCATAATATCACGTTTTGGACACATTTTGTTTTTTATCTCCAACATGCTCCAAGATGTCATTTGGTGCCTGAATATCACAAATATGATCAACAGAATTACCGGAACCAAAAGTGATAGAAAGTTCAAACATGGCTCAGAACGGCGTATAACGTCATAATATCACGTTTTGGGCACATTTTGTTTTTTATCTCCAACATGCTCCAAGATATCATTTGACGCCTGAATATCACAAATATGGTCAACAGAATTATCGGAACCGAAGGTGATAGAAAGGTCAAACATGGCTCAGAACGGCGTATAACGTCATAATATCACGTTTTGGGCACATTTTGTTTTTTATCTCCAACATGTTCTAAGATGTCATTTGGCGCCTGAATATCACAAATATGGTCAACAGAATTATCGGAACCGAAAGTGATAGAAAGTTCAAGCATGGCTCAAAACGGCGTATAACGGCAAAATATCACGTTTTGGGCACATTTTGTTTTTTATCTCCAACATGCTCCAAGATGTCATTTGGCGCCTGAATATCACAAATATGATCAACAGAATTACCGGAGCCAAAAGTGATAGAAAGTTCAAACATGGCTCAGAACGGCGTATAACGTCATAATATCACGTTTTGGGCACATTTTGTTTTTTATCTCCAACATGCTCCAAGATGTCATTTGGCGCCTGAATATCACAAATATGATCAACAGAATTACCGGAGCCAAAAGTGATAGAAAGTTCAAACATGGCTCAGAACGGCGTATAACGTCATAATATCACGTTTTGGGCACATTTTGTTTTTTATCTCCAACATGCTCCAAGATGTCATTTGGCGCCTGAATATCACAAATATGATCAACAGAATTACCGGAACCAAAAGTGATAGAAAGTTCAAACATGGTTTAGAACGGCGTATAACGTCATAATATCACGTTTTGGGCACATTTTGTTTTTTATCTCCAACATGCTCCAAGATGTCATTTGGTGCCTGAATATCACAAATATGATCAACAGAATTACCGGAACCAAAAGTGATAGAAAGTTCAAACATGGCTCAGAACGGCGTATAACGTCATAATATCACGTTTTGGGCACATTTTGTTTTTTATCTCCAACATGCTCCAAGATATCATTTGACGCCTGAATATCACAAATATGGTCAACAGAATTATCGGAACCGAAAGTGATAGAAAGGTCAAACATGGCTCAGAACGGCGTATAACGTCATAATATCACGTTTTGGGCACATTTTGTTTTTTATCTCCAACATGTTCCAAGATGTCATTTGGCGCCTGAATATCACAAATATGGTCAACAGAATTATCGGAACCGAAAGTGATAGAAAGTTCAAGCATGGCTCAAAACGGCGTATAACGGCAAAATATCACGTTTTGGGCACATTTTGTTTTTTATCTCCAACATGCTCCAAGATGTCATTTGGCGCCTGAATATCCCATATATGGTCAACAGAATTACCGAAACCGAAAGTGATAGAAAGTTCAAACATGGTTCAGAACGGCGTATAATGTCATAATATCACGTTTTGGGATCATTTTGTTTTTTATCTCCAACATGCTCCAAGATGTCATTTGGCGCCTGAATATCACAAATATGATCAACAGAATTACCGGAGCCAAAAGTGATAGAAAGTTCAAACATGGCTCAGAACGGCGTATAACGTCATAATATCACGTTTTGGGCACATTTTGTTTTTTATCTCCAACATGCTCCAAGATGTCATTTAGCGCCTGAATATCACAAATATGATCAACAGAATTACCGGAGCCAAAAGTGATAGAAAGTTCAAACATGGCTCAGAACGGCGTATAACGTCATAATATCACGTTTTGGGCACATTTTGTTTTTTATCTCCAACATGTTCCAAGATGTCATTTGGCGCCTGAATATCACAAATATGGTCAACAGAATTATCGGAACCGAAAGTGATAGAAAGTTCAAACATGGTTCAGAACGGCGTATAACGTCATAATATCACGTTTTGAGCACATTTTGTTTTTTATCTCCAACATGCTCCAAGATGTCATTTGGCGCCTGAAAGTAGTATAGATTCGCTGATTCAAGAACCTCCTCCTCGAACCTGCGTTCTAGGAGGAGGTTCTTGAATCGGCAAATTTTTTGGGGGTCAGAGGAGGTTCGATGAGGAGAGGAGGTTCTTGAATCGGCGATTCTTTTGAGGGTCGGAGGAGGTCAATTTACTTGAGAAGGTCATGTTATTTTGACGAAATTATTAAAAATTTATCTTTATTAAAAATGTATCTTTATTTAGGTTATGTTATTAAAAATTTATCTTTATATGTAACCTGTTTACCTAGATGAAAACAATTACTATGTTTATCCTTCGACGCTTCTCAATGAACTGTTAATGTTTTCGATATATCTCTTAATTTATTATTATACACAAAGGTATACGGTTTTGAGATATGTAGGTATACAAATAAGTGAGTCATAACTTACCTGCGAGATATTTTTTATTTTATTATGTAAAGGTGTACGGGTATTTAAGAATATGCGAGGAGGTTCTTGAATCGGCAAATTTTTTGGGAGGACAGGTTTGAGGAGGAGGTCAACTAACTTGTTAGTAGATGAGTCATGATCCACCTGCGAGATATTTTTTAAGAGCTTCTTAATAAATTTGTCATGCGTTTTGTCTGACGTCTCACGATATAATGACGTGTTAGAACATGTATAATAGATATATTCGGTAATGATGTGAAATATTACTCCCCCCCGCCAGCAACCTTATGTATTGCTATAAATACAAACGTTGGTCGAAGTTGTACCGCAGAGTGTTGTGCTTCAGAGTAAGGTTTTTGTGTATTTAGTACATATTAAAAATATCGTGTAGATTTTTGGTGCATTTAGTACAGAGGATTTTTAACGTAACGAGTAAGTAATTCAAATGTAATACAAGTAGATAATGTACTAATGTAAACAATAATATTGATGTTTAGTGGCAACCAGACCGAACCCCAAATGTCCAACTAAGAGAGCTGCTGTAAATTCATTTGAAAAGGGTGAAAATAAAAAACCTGCCCGAAACATCAAAATGGAGGGTAATTGTAATGAGACAACTGCAACAAATGTGTCGCTAGGAAGTGATAATCAAAGAAAAAAGGATGTGGTCAACAACAAATCAACAACATTATGTAGAAAATTGTGGAAAGTTACCTTTCACAAGTAACGTAGTATTAAATGAGGCAGTGAAAAATAATCTCCAAAAAGGTAATCAAGCGCCATTATTCTCCGAGAGTACATATTATTTAAATAAAAGTCGAACGAAATGGATATCGGTTGGCATGTCTGCCAATCTACATTTTGATCCGGTTATAAGATTAATGGGAAAAGGACAATGCATAACTTTTACCGAAGACGAATGGAAAAATGTGATTAATAGCAGACAATTGATTATGAATAGTTTTGTTGGTGATTTATCGGCACCACCACATTTCGTTGTAAGCGGCGTGACCTGCAGCAGCCAATGGATAGAAAATGTACGAAAAGTGTTGAAAATGGAAAGGGGGTCAGAAATATTTTACCTGGCTTACGACTCGTTACACGAATTGTGGAAACTTAGCGACTTAGTTTCGAGTAGGGTAGAAGTATTAAAGTGTATGGAATATAAAAATTATTACGATAGCGTGATCGATGTGGTATCAACAATGCAAGGTGATATAAAATCGAATATATTGGTTGCTTCAAACGGTGCACCACGTGAACATTTGTGCGTAACTAAAGAACTGCTCGTATACGGTATGGATAAGGTATTACTGGATTTAGATTTGCACGCATTAATGAAGATGTGAAGTGAATAAAATGGAAAAAAAAGTGACGTTTTGCGAATCGAAAAATAGAGTGTACCGAATGCACACTTGGACGTTTGCTTACAGACAATCAAGGATAAGTGACTGGGAAGAAAAGATGTTGGACGGAATTAGATTTAAGACTAGGATAAGAAACGTAAATAAGTTATTAGAAAAATATTTAGATGTAGATTATAGATTAAATATATATCAAGAACGTTTTAGCATTGTAGAGTAATCGAAATGTTTTTAACTGAGTAACAATTAATTTTTAGGATATTAGTAGATTTAAGTGTAGCTGAATAATAATAATAATAATATTAATAGATTTAAGTATAAATTAAGAGCAAAACTGTTTTTGTAAAATATTTAAAAGGAATAAAAGCTTAAAGCACAACAGCAGAGCTTCATTTCTAGTTTTTAACTGTGAAGAAAAGGAAGAAGGAGTGAAATTATAAAATGAATTTGTTAGAACCTAATCGTAACAGTTATCGTTTGACAGGCAAACGAATTGGTCGAGGATTTTTTAACAAGTTGATAGATAAACTTCCGATAGAACTTCATTTGCCAGGATATAATTTTTGTGGACCGGGTACCAAGTTGGAAAAGAGATTATCGAGAGGAGATCGAGGCGTGAATCCATTAGACGAAGCGTGTAAGAAACACGATATAGCATATACGGTCAGTTCAAATTTAAAATTTAGACACGACGCAGACAGAGCATTATATAAAGCAGCGAAAGAACGAATACGAAATAAAGAGTCTACTCTTGGAGAAAAAGTGGCATCGTCCGCAGTTGCCGCCTTAATGAAAGCAAAAGTAGCGGTCGGTATGGGCGTAGGTAGAAAAAGAAATCGTACGGGTCGACGACCTTTAAAAAAAGTCCGAACGCGTGTAAAGCGTGGTGGAGCTATATCTTTTGTAGATGCACTTCGATTCGCTCGCAACGCAATATCGAGATCAGGTGCTAAGAATTTGTTGACAAACGTTAAAGCGGCGTACGGAGCTTTGAAAAAGATAAGAAAAAGAATTTCCGAACCTAGAGGTCGAGTTATTCGAATTCCGAAAACGGGAGGATTTTTACCTTTAATTCCCCTGTTCGCAGCTTTAGGTGCCCTAGGTAGTATCGGCGGTGGTGCTGCCGCTATTGCAAGAACTATAAACAACGCGAAAACAGCTAGAGAGCAATTAGATGAAGAACGAAGACATAACAAGGCTATGGAAGCAAAGGCCGTAGGTAGCGGATTTTATATAAAACCATATAAGAAAGGTTGCGGTTTGTTTATTGAAGGAAAGGGGAATAATGTTGGCAGCACAGGTTACTTCAATAAGCCCTATAAGAAAGGTTGCGGTATAACCACTAGTTCAAAAAACTAGTTCGAATACCTCGTCGTGCGTTAACTAACGTCGAGTTGGAAAAGTTTGCGAAAGTACTAAAAATTCCACATTTTCGGGGTATATTTATGAGAGACAATCTCCCGAGTAAGATTAAAAAGAAGGAAAGAGGTATTGTTAACTTGGATAACGGAAAGGACGAGGGACTCATTGGGTCGCCTATAAGAAAGACGACAAGGACATATACTATTTCGACAGTTACGGTGATTTAAGACCGCCATTAGAAATTGAACAATATTTGCTGTCAGACGGTAGGGGTGGTCAAGTAAAGTATAATTACTGTCGATATCAAAGAGAAATAGATCAAAATTGCGGACAGTTGTGTCTGAAGTTTCTAAGTAATAAAAGAACCTATTAGAGTCTAGAGACGTTTAGACGTTCAGAAGTAATGGAGAAAGAAGCAATACACACGACATATACATTTACGTTGACTGGAAAGTCATCTGAATTGACTTGTAATTTTAATCCTCCGATCTATTTGAACGAATTTGGTAGTTACGAGTTGGCTCTTTTGAATTTCGAAACGTTTAATAGTTTAGCAAACGTTAATAAAAACAACAACGTAATCCAATACGAAGATAAGACAGGACATTTTAAAAACAATATAATAGTACCTGTTGGAACGTACGATATTGATGATATTGCCGAGTTCGTGAATGAACAGCTAGACAAAAGACACGCTAAAAGTGTCGTAATAAGGATTAAGGGGAATAATAACACACAACATTCTTTAATAAAAAGTACCCGTCGAATTAATTTTGCATGCGATAATTCTATAGGGCCGTTACTTGGCTTCAAGCCTCAAATATTACCTAGAGATACGGAAGTGGAATCCGATTTCGTAGTAAACATAAATAAAACGAACGCCTTACAAATTTATTGTAATTTAGTGACGGGATCGTATAATAACGGAGTTCCCGTGCACGTTTTATATCATTTTTTCCCAAACGTTCCGGCAGGTTTTAAAATAATCGAATCACCACAACTACCTATTTATTTACCGGTTTTAACGAACGTGATTAGTAGCTTAACAGTACGTATACTTGATCAGGACGGAAACTTGGTAGACTTCAGAGAAGAAGAAATAACAGTGAGAGTTCACCTGAGATCGATAAATTGAATTATTTAAATTTGACTAACGTTATGACAGTGTTATATCAAAACAAAAGAAAGCGGTGGTCAAGAAGAGACAGAGCGAGAAAATTGTTTAATGGAGAAAACTATAAAGCGCGCGTCATCAGTCAACGTAGCGGCAGTAGAAGACGATCCATTCATCGATTATCACCAGTCAATCGAAGGTATTTAGTTCAGTTAGGATACGAAGTGTTAAAGTAATGGACATTTTAAAAGTAACGGATAAGATAAAAACAGATCACTCTATCGTAAGTTATGAATTCCATTCGCATCAACCGTTTGGATCGACCACGTTCGATAACAATGACGAAATTAGAATTTCAATTCCGGAAATAGATAATTATACTTTACCGAGCGAGAGTTATCTATACGTCGAGGGTAGCGTTCGTAAGTTAGCCGCGGACGGAAGTATAACAAAAGATGACAGCGCAACGGGGCAATTGGTTAACAATCCCGTTGCATTTATGTTTAGCGATATTCGATATCTTATTAACGGAGTACATGTTGATGGTGTGCGGAACATCGGTATAAGCTCATGCATGAAGGGTTATTTCTCATCTACGCAGAACGAGGTGGTGAAATTAGAGAACGCCGGTTGGCACATAAAACCTTGGAAAGATGATATAGCGGGTGTTTCAAAGGCTTTAGACAAAAATGGAAATTTCGGTCTTAGCGTTCCGCTAAAAACGTTGCTAGGATTCGCAGAAGATTTCAGAAAGATCATGATGAACGTTCGACAGGAACTTGTGCTAATTCGCGGACACGATGATACGGACGTCATCTTTCAACCAGCAGCCGCTCCGAACGACGAAAAATTGAAATTGATCATTAATAAAATTATATGGAGAGTTCCTCACGTGGCGGTGGGATTACGCGAACAGTTGGCATTAACAAAACTATCAGAAAGAAACGTAGACATTCACGTTCCTTTTCGATCGTGGGAAATACACGAGTACCCTCAATTACCTCAAACTACGAAGCAATCTTGGGCCGTCAAAACTGCTCCACAATTGGAAACGCCTAGATTTATAATCATCGGATTTCAAACAAATCGAAAGGGTATATTTAAAGGAAACATGGCATTATTTGATAATATAAACTTAACGAACGTAACCGTTTTCTTGAATGGAGAACGTTTTCCGTACGATAATTTGAATGTGGATTTTGATAACAATCACTATGCGATTTTGTATGATATGTATTCAAGATTTCAGCAAGCATACTACTATCAAGAAAGCGAACCTTTGTTTTCACCGGAAGAATTTAAAACTTACGCGCCGTTAATTGGAATCGATTGCACGTATCAACAGGAAGCAATACATAAAAGCGGAGTAGAAATAAAAATCGAGTATTCAACGAAAAATCCAATTCCGGAAGGTACGACAGCTTACGCATTAATTCTGCATGACAGAGCATTTGTGTATTCGCCTCTTACGAAAATGGTTAAGCAATTAATATAGTGGTACTGTTGAAGCAACGTCATTTAGTGTATCTCTAAACATCGAAGGAAACGTTTGCATATAGTGGTATATTATGGATATTATGGTTTTTCAAAGGGATTTTATTATTTTGGACATTCAAGGTTTCACGATAAACGATGAAGAATTTATCCCAAAGGAACTGGCTTCTTACGACAGTAATCATTGTATAAGTCATTACGTGTTTCAACCTAGTCGAAGCTTTTCTTCACTATCTACCAAATTTCGCAATACGGCGAATTGGTTAATGAGTCATCATCATTGTATTGATTGGAACGACGGGTTTGTTCCTGCGTCTCGTTTCGATGAGATCGTTTATTATTTGTGTCGTTCGACAAAAGTAGCGTACGTAAAAGGACGTGAGAAAGCTACATTTTTAAGAAGAATTTTAACAATACCGGTAAAAGAATTGCCGGAAAATGAATGCAAATTGGAGGTTGGTGCGCCGATGTGTCCCTATCATAAAAAGAGACCAAGTATGTGCTCCTTATCGAATGTTTTTTATTTATTTTCATACGTATTCAGACATCTATAACTATATGTAAACGAATTGAGAAAGGCAGACGGGTAGTAGCGGTAGAGCAGTTCAAGATGGAACGTCTTTGGCGGTTAGTTACCAGATTGGGACTTTCAACTTTTATAATTAATAAAGTGTGGGATATTATGGAAAGATACGAATCTGATTTATCTTTTGCGAATATTAAAAACTACGAATTATGTTATTTACCAATCGATTATTATATCAATAAAGTAAAGCCATTAGATTTGGCGGCGGTTTGGTTTAAATTACCGTTGAAGTATAGAAACGATGAGCGATTACAAAGCAAGCTGCCCTGTTTTGAACATTATAATTTGCCTCATTGGGAAACGCATATTGATGGTCCACCATCGGCAAGAAAGGATTGTTCTTTATGTATGGTTTAGTATATAAACATTGTCAGTTATAGATTGTAAATTAATAATAATAAAAGATTGTAAAAAGTGTAAAAAGTTGTTTTAATTTAAAAGAAAAAATAGTTAATCTAAATGAATACATGGTATGTATACATTGGGTTGGGTTGGTATGACTTGGATTGTACATTGAAAAAGTATTAAATTGGAAGAAAAAAAGGAAGAGAAAAGGAAGAAAAAAAAAAAAAAAAAAAAAAAAGAAAAGAAAAAGGGAAAAGGATTGTTTATTGAAGCTCCTCCTATGCTCCTCCCATGCTCCTCCTCAGGCTCCTCCCAAAGTGGAGATGGAAGAGTGGGGATGGGAGTGGGGGAAATCTAAAATTCCCCCCCCGGTTGCCAGGAAAGTAGAGCCAGAAAAAAAGTACCCCCACTCTAACTCCGCCCATTCCCCACTCCTCCCCCTTGTCACGCCCCACCCCACGCCCCCCTTCATTACTCTAGTATAAGAAGGCACCTCCCAGCCTTTGAAAGTCACTTAAGTGTTTGTGTTCTTCAGTTTTTTGGTAAGTACAACCTTCTTTATTATCATGTTTATATAACGTTCATTTTCTCTCCATCACTACAGCTCTTTCTACAACTTTCTCTTTTTTGGTGAGTAAAACTATATTTGTTTTGCATGTTTATATAATATTTAAAATTGTTTTTTCCACTCCTAGACATCCTTGCTCATTCAGCTTTCTCTTTTTTTGCTGTGTTTTATTTGGTAAGTAACCTTTTCTACTTCCATGTTTATATAATATATTCTTGCTTTATTTCATCATGACAGCTCGTTCTACTTTGTTTTTGTGAGTACAACTTGTTTATTTGTTTGTTATGTTAAATTGATATTTTTTTTCCCAATTCCTACAGGAGCTTACTGCTGATCAGTTCGATTAGACCGATCAGTTTTTAACATCGTAATTTCAGCAACTTTTTTCTGGTAAGTATAGTCTCCTTTCTTGACATATATTGTTTTTAATCTTGTGTTTTTCATTCCTATAGCTCCTTCTATTTTTTCAAGTTAACTTTTATTGGTAAGCATAACTTTATTTTTTCGAACGTTTTATCATTCATATCCTATCATTCAGCACTTTGTTGACAAGCACCCTCTGCAGTTAGATTTTAACGTGCAACTGTATTTTTCATCAAGCGATGTAAGTATACATGTTTTTTTTATTAAAATAAAATTAATTAATTTTCTTTTCTTATCAAGATGTCTCAAGACGGTTTTAGTCAAATTGATTTAACTGCTCCGGGTTTCGCCAGCCAGGAATCCTTTCTGTTAAACAGTTTTGACATAAACCTGTTGAACATGTCGACTGTTGAGAAGGCTCTGGATCCAAACGTGCAGCCTAATGAGCAGCCGATGGATCCAAACGTTGAATCTAATGTGCAGCAAGCTACGGCGCTTCCAAACATCGCAGGTTCCTCGAAAGTCGACGATAAGAATGTGAAACACCTTTCACTTTCACTTCGTCGAAAGTCGGGGAACCGTGAACACCGGAAGAAGGGTGCAGGTGTGTGGTTACCGCCAGATAAGTATAGAGAGCTTCGACGGGAGACCCGTGCTCGTTCGCGAAGTACCAAACACAAGCGTGTGTCAGTTGAACCTGCGACTCTGTCAAAGGTTGAAGTGACACACTCGGAAGTGGCTAGCGGCGATGAGTCCAACGACTCTCTTTCTTTAATGGCGGTATCCCAACACTGCACCGAAAACCGGACATACCTTAAAGCTATTAATGCAGCTTTTGTTTCTAAGGCTTCTTCTTCTAAGGCTTCTTCTTCTAAAGCTTCGTCGATTCCCACTCCCCCTACTAACATAAACATTCCTACCATAGAAGTTCCCTCATTAAGCCCGAAAGTACAAATCTTAAGGGTGGACACAATTCCCGCTACTTCAGTCATTTCCGATGTACCTGCCAGCCTTTTTTCAAATGCAATGTGTGCAGCAGTAGAAACAACCAAAGAGGAGATTTTGACCGAAATTAATATTTTGTATCAAAATTTTTATAAAGACCTTCATGCAAAGGTAGTTCAATTGCAGACCTCTTTGAGAGAACTTGCACAGTTTAGGGAAGGGCTGGCGTCGAGTTCTAACCACTCTTTAACAACGTCACTCGACATCACCGTTGCAACATTAACCGTTGAAATGAAAAAAGCAGAATTCATTTTGTCTTCTTTACATACTAATAACTTCCCTTCCTAGCTAAAAAGATGTCCGGTAGCAACAACTTCGGGAGGGTGCTCACGTTGGAGCGAAGAGTTGCGTCATTGGAGGTCAAAGTAGATACCCTGTTTCAGCTGGTAGGCTATATCTATAATCTTTTTTGCACGTTTTTAATTTCATAATCTTCTTAGGTAAACAGTATTGTCTCAGAGTCGGCAGTGGTGAGAGGGCAGGTGCATGTTCAAAACATGCACATACACCATTGTTCGACTGGGATAGAACCTCCGACACCGACACCTGCAGCGCCTCCGCCCCCGTATGAAGTGCGGGATGAGCAGGAAGAGGAGGAGGAGTGGTAACCATTTTTCCTCCTCTTCCTTAGGTTAGGTTAGGTTAGGTTATGTTAGGTTAAATGGTTAAGGTATTATACTTATTATTATTATTATTGTTCTTCTTAAATATATGTATATATAGTTTCTTTTGCTATATTTTCATTCAGTCTTATCCAATTCATTTAGTACGAGAATCATGATCGACGAGAAATTAAAATGTTTACCGCAACTTCTAACACTGCCTATAGTAAATTTTAGTAATGGTTCGGTCGAAGAACACTTTACAAGACACAGCAATTTATTTGGTGGAAAATGTAAGCGAGGTTTAATTGTAGGACCCTCAGGTGTCGGAAAAACAAATGCTATGTTATCGCTTTTAGTTGCACGTAATGGGTTGCGCTTCCTAAACTTGTACTTATGCTCTAATTCGTTATACCAAAATAAGTACGATTTTTTAAGACGTTTAATTGAACCTATAAAAGATTGCGGTTACTATGAATTTTCTAATATAGACGAGTTCATTCGACCGGAAGATGCGAAAGAATATTCGGTAGTCGTATTTGACGATGTTTCCTGTACAGGTCAAAATGTCATTAGGGAATTTTTTTCGTATGGTCGACATAAAAACATTGATTGTTTTCTAATTTGTCAAAGTTATAGTGCAATTCCAAAACAATTAGTTCGCGATAATTGTAACTTTTTGGTGTTATTTAAACAAGACTTAACAAATTTAAAACACGTATTTGAAGATCACATAATGAGCGATATGGAGTTTCATCGGCTAAAGGAAATTAGCGATGCTTGTTGGGAGAATAGACACGGCATCCTAGTTATTGATTTAGATTGTAGTGTATCTAAGGGACGTTACCGTAAGGGTTTTGATAAATTCATTGAAGTTTAAAACTAACGACTTCAGCTGTACAGTTCGTAGTAACTTCACATACATCATACAATGAACAAGACGATAGCTGCAGAACTTATCGCGGCACGAGAAGTCGTGAGAGACAAAATTCGTTCTTTAAAAGAAGACTTAGAGGAGTCAAGGATTCGGTCGGAAACCGCATATGCACCCATCGCAAGGCCCTTACAGGATATTGTCGCAAAACTTGACACTGTGCCTTTACTATCCATTCCAAAACGAAGTTTATCTCCAAAAGAAGAAAAATTGATATCTAAGATACAACGCTACTCGCCGGATATTTCTGACGTACCAGCTAAAACCGAGACCGAATATTTTATTCGAAAACCGAAAGTTCCATTAAAAGAACAACGACGAAAATTTGCTACATCGACTCCTGAAAAAAGGTTGGTATCTTCTCCCACGTCTTCTCCTCTTGGTCCATTAGCTCATGCAGAAGAAGAAGTATATGAAGTTCCGCCGGGCGAAGAAGAAGAACTCCTCGATTCTAGCGAGGATACCGGAGCTCTTATTTCGGACGCACATAATCGAATAGAACGACTTAAAGATGAAATAGAAGAAAGATTGGAGTCTCCAGAGGTACAAGCCGCTTTGAGTCAGTTTCATCCTTTGCCCAGAACGTATATTGTTGGTTTAACAACTGATTTAAAAGATGATTATGATCGTTTATACGGTGTTCGCGAAACTCCCGAAGGTTTCTACATTGGAGTCAGTCCTGTTCACTTTGAGGATCAGGATATTCACGTTGGAAACTTCAAATATACGGGAACCGTTGGTTTATATGATTTACTATTTAAAAACGAACCGGGCAAATTTACAATTCAGGACATGCGCAACTACAAAGATATCTTACTACGTTCAAATGCTCCGTACATTAATTACATTCCAGAGGCAGGTATGACTACTGAGGACGACAGTGGGAAATTTCAGAATATTATCAAGCCTATCGTTGAAGGTAACAAACCCAAGGTGCATTGGGCTAAATACTGGCCGAATCCGAAGAAAAAAGTCGGTGGTGCATTACAAAAACAAGTCGTTCCTGGGGCTCTTATCGAATATTGGGACGAGTATTGGGACGATCCCAACGAACTTGTCGACAGACTGCGTTTGTTGATGGCCTCGCAAACTGCAGGTCATTCTGCACATGTCAATGAAATATCATCAATAATATCGGAGCTAACAGAGGCCGAGATTATACGTTAAAATATTATCATAAATATACGACTCTCACATTTTTTGTTTTAAAACACCGACGTTTGTGAACTAGAGCAGATGAGTTTAAGCAAGTTCGGAAAACATTCGTCTAATATGACGATCGATAAGTTTGGTAAACACGTACACGGACACAACATTGCTGCTCATTTTAATAAACGTGAAAACTTACAACGATATTTCAAACAACCAACTATACTTACGTTTAGCGGAGATGGAACTACGGATACAACGGATAATTATTACATTATTCAAAATTTAGGTTACGTAAGTAAATATATAAACTTTTTATATATTGGTGAAATAGTGAAATACCGATTTGAAGGAGACGTTGAAATGATTATTAACGGGAGTATCTTCGATCCAAATAAAAAGTTAAATGTTCTCTTCTTTGGAGATAAAATAGTTTGCAAACCCACAACGAAGACCACTTTACTCAAGAAACCATTTATGGTAGAACTGCTCATTGAAATATCCAGAAAATGAGCGATATTAAAAGGTCCGTCGTAAACGAGTTGCACGCGTCCGCGAGGAAAAAGTATAAACGCAGACGTGTTATTATAAAAGGTTTAACGGACTTATTTCAAGCTGATTTAGTGGAGATGATACCTTATTCAAAAGCAAATGGTAATTTTAAATATATTCTAACAGTTATTAATGCTTTCTCAAAGTATGGATGGGCTGTACAAAAAACATACCGAAGAATCTGCAAACGGATAACGGAAAAGAATTTTACAATGAGGATTTTAAAAAGCTCATGTCACGATATCACATCAATCACTACAGTTCATTTTCCAATTTAAAGAGTTCTATTGTTGAACGGTTTAATAGAACAATAAAAGAAAAAATGTGGAAAGAATTTAGTATGCAAGGTAACTATCGTTGGTTGGAATTGCTTCCCAAATTAATTCTGGATTATAACAACCAAGTTCACAGGACGATAGGAATGAAACCTAGCGAGGTAAATAACAGAAACGCATCGACACTGTTAAAAACTGTATATAATTACATAAAAATTGTCGATCCTTATACCAAAAAATTTAATGTCGGTGATCACGTCAGAGTGAGCAAGCATCGACACGCCTTCACCAAAAACTATACTCCCAATTGGTCTAACGAAGTGTTTACAATACATTCTGTTCGTAATACTTTCCCAACAACATATCTGCTCAAAGATGCATCCAATGAAAAAATTATGGGTGGTTTTTATCGAGAGGAATTACAAAAAGTTAAATATCCTGACGTCTACTTGGTGGAAAAAGTGCTACGGCGAAAAGGAAATCAAGTGTTTGTGAAATGGTTAGGATTAGGTCCGTCTCATAATTCTTGGATCTCAAAAACTAACGTTCTTTAAAACGTATTTAAGCCCTATTTAAAAGTTTACAAGACTGTATTAACAATCGAACATTACAAATACATTATTATTATTATTCTTTACAATTTTTTTTAAATTAAATTCATTTATTCGCATTCAATCTTTTTATCAACCAATGACCCCACGCCAAAGTATTACATCCGTTCGGTAATATGTATCGTTTATCATCGCACGATGAAAGAGCAATTTTATTCTTTAATTCGGTATACATAGTATGAAATTCTGACTTAAAAATGTACATTTTTTTATGAACCGATCCGCCACATTCAACCACACGTTTATAATCGGTCACGCTTAAATGTTTATCTATAACATATTTCTTTACTCCTTTAGCCTTCTTTACATTATCATTCAACAAGGTGATGCAGTACGCCTTAGCTCCTGTTCCAACAAATGACGTTATGCACCTGTTTGGATATTCATCTTTCATTCTTCCCAACACAGATCGACCGCGAGGTATATTGTGTATATTCTCTAACGGATAATTGGACGTGTCAAAAGATTCAATATTTTCTTTTATATCCTCATATACATTGGGAGTAGTAATTTCTAGGATTAGGGAATCAGTATCGGTGTATAAAAGTGTTATGTTATTTCCATATTTAACTTTTAAGTAATCATAGAAGAAGCTGTACATTACGGTTTTCGAAAGCTCTAATATACTGAAACCCACATACAGCGGTTTGCAATAACGAACTTCCGCGACGTTCAATTGAACGGCTATCAAATTATCGCAAAATATTTTCGAAGATTTAAAATTTGGTTTAGCTATTAGGGCTTCCACGCCCGGTTTCTTATGACGACATTCCCAGTGGGTAACTAGTCTTATATCCACTCGCTTTTCCACATTTTCCATTGTCTTACCGTATACGATGTTATTCATTGCTTTGTAATGATTTTTTTCAAATTCATTCTTAGCTTTCGCACGTTTATCGGAATTGAAATCGATGTAGCTCCGCATCCAGTTGGATTGTTTAAATTCTAATACTCTGTAAATCTTCGTTAGTTTCAATCCGAACTTGATACACTGCTTTAGATTCACGTAATGAATGATGTATTTTGTTTTATTTTCCAAATTTGCTATTAACTTTGCATTTTTTGAACCTGGGGGTACAATCCGTTCTGGACAAAATGGCAAATCGTTGTGTTCATCATGTATTGCTTCCGGATACTCTAAATCTACCTCGAACACGTAACCCTTTTCGGAATCGTCTTCCGTATTGTAAATATCTAACTTTTGAATCTCTTCATCTGATAGCCATCGAAATCCACCCGTCGGTAATTTTCGTCTGATTGCGTGTCCATACAAATTCGTAGCGTCGAGATACAAAATATAAGATGGGTCTCTGGTTTCATCAAATTCCATCATTAATTTATTGTTAGCCTTCGCACTGCGTTTAGTGCACATACTTAATCCACCGCGAATACCATTTTTAAAGAAGTGTAACATGTCTATGTCCGTTAATAATTCTAATTTTACCCCTGTCATTCGTAATAATGCATCCCAACCGAAGCCCGGCGCTGTGAAGTAATGACATGGATCTAAAGAGTAGTACTTCATCGAGATGGTTCGGAAATTCTCAAATACGTCCGCCAAAAGTAAAACGTCAGACGTTAAATAAATGTCGCTATATTCGCCTAAAGTGCGACAGTTAAATAAGTTCCACACCGTTTGTGCACGACAATAATTTTCTTCGGTTATACTATCGTCGCATAAAGTATTGTAAAAACTACTTCGATCTGGCAGAGCGGTAAGATTCAGCTTTTCGAATGAATCCACAAAGGAATACGGAAAAACTCCTTTCTGACGTATAAGTCGAAACTGTTCTTCGTTCCTAAAATATTTTCTGATTTGAACGCATTGGTTGTCTTCCAAAAATGAACCCAACTTCTCTAGCGATAAAGCCATAAACCTAAATGAATCCACAAATCTCAATTTCATATGAACCCGCCTTAGCTTTCCCTTGCTGTCAATGTTTTCTCCTACGATAATTTTTTTCGAAAATGATATATACTTTTCTTTATTCTGTGCTATAACGTCCACGTCTTCTTCTTTTAATGCCATATCTTTCACAAACATATGACAATCGTAGTTCGAAAGATTGTGAAAGAATATCGGTATGAACTTTGGTAATTGATAATTGATGTTACATACAGCATGTGCGGGTCCTCTATACAACCCAGTTAGGTGATCATGATCGCACACTTTATTACCTTCTTTTATTTTGTGCGAACAAATGTGACAGATATCCTGCATCTCATGTATTAATCTATCAATAGGTGGTAATGGGAGCATTTCTTTTGGTTGGCTTAAATAATTTTTGTATATATTCAGAACGTCATGTTCCAACTTGCTCATGAAAATTTGAGCAGCATTACATCCGCGATATATTTCAAACTTCGACAATGATTCGTCATATGAACATTTTATATAATATGCAAATGCATAAGGTTCGGGTTTGAAACATTTGACGGAGTATGAATTATCATCGTTAAGTTCTGTTGCTTCCGCATCGGCGATCGGTTTCTGTAATGCTTCAAAATCTACATACACCACGAACGGTATTTTTAATTGTCGTTCAAAATTTTCGAACTGTAGTATATTTTCCTTTTCTTCATTTCCATATTTATTTATTTTCAAATTTGTTGTTGGTAAAATTGCCCTTACCTTGCTGCAATCGTCACTTTGATGACGGATAAGTTTATTTTCTGACGTAAAGAATACCAAGCATCCGTCGCAAATAAATTTTTCATGACCATTCTGCGATGCTTGCGATGATAGTAATCGAGACAGATTTTTTATCCAACAATAGTGACTATTCCCGGAATCATTTGTAACCAATAATAAATTTATATGTCTTTTTTCTTTTTGTCGACATATATACATTGTAATTATGTCATAATTCATAACACCGTCTTTAAAATACTCATTTATTCCATATACATTAATAGATAGTTTGTTCTGCTTTTCAAATACAGGTATATCTCGTAATTTAACTGGAAAAACAATATTTGAATAGTCTAAGCCGCAGTCTAGGTAATTCGGATACGAAGATGTCCTCTGTGGTAAACCGTTCGGTTCATGTAGTGCGGATGTTACAGCCCATGCAAAACATGCATCATCCGCGTTTTGTATATTTATCACAGCACGCTTTGCTTTTATTTGCGATGGTAGATCGATGTAATTAGATGCTCTGATAGGATTATATTTGTTTAAATTTAACTCCATATAGAGAATTTGCATTAAAGTCCATCCTAAATAAAATATTGAAACATTTATTTGTTAATATATAGGTATATTATGTCACATTACGCTTACCTGAATCTCGTTCCTGGAATTCTGACATTTTTGATGAAATTTCATCAATAAATTCCTTATATATTTTATACAGATCCGACCTTATGATACTACCTTATTTTTCGTATTGAATGATTTTATTTCACAGTCTTCCTTTGATTGTAAAAAATACAAACCAAAACATTCCATATTTAATTTTACATTTCGGTGAATATCGATTGCGCTTTGTATTAGATTTAGTATTTTTTCTCGAATTCTATGAGAAAATTCATCCAAATCCACAAAAAAACCTTCTTCACTTATTCGATAACTGACAATTTTGTCACCGAATGCTCCAGCTATTCTCTCCACTCCGTCATCGATTATAACAAAAGCGTTACGCTTGTGTGCGTTGCTTCGTAAATGTGCAGAGTAACATTGTCTATTTACATAATCATCGCAAGCCTCACATTTTACTGCTTTTGGAATTTGCGGTGCGTCAAGCTTGATTCTCTTGCCAATACAAGATAATCGTTGATGTCTTTTTAAATTGTCAACTCGAGTAAAACTTTTTCCACAATCCTCACACACGACCATTTTACAATTTAATGTTGTACACTTCTACTTGTTATGAAAGAACTACGTCAATACCACATTTCGCAGGCGTTTATAAACCCTCACCGCTCCTGAAACTTATTGGGGAGGAGGAGGATGCATCGAGTGCGTTTGTATACATGTATATTTATAACTCCGTATACCTCTGCATAATAAATTAAAAAAATATCTCGCAGGTAGATCATGACTCACTTACTAGTATTAAGTTAATTGACCTCCTCCTCGAACGTATCCCCCCAAAAAATTTGCCGATTCAAGAACCTCCTCGCATATTTTAAAGCTCCGTATACCTTTACACAATAAATTTTAAAAAATATCCCGCAGGTAGATCATGACTCACTTATTTGTATACCTACATGTCCCAAAATCGTATACCTTTGTGTACAATAAGTTAAGAGATATATCGAAAACATTACCAGTTCATTGAGAAGCGTCGAAGGATAAACATAGTAATTGTTTTCATCTAGGTAAACAGGTTACATATAAAGATAAATTTTTAATAACATAACCTAAATAAAGATACATTTTTAATAAAGATAAATTTTTAATAATTTCGTCAAAATAACACGACCTTCTCAAGTTAATTGACCTCCTCCTCTCTTCATCAAATCTCCTCCGACCCTCAAAAGAATCGCCGATTCAAGAACCTCCTCTCCTCATCGAACCTCCTCTGACCCCCAAAAAATTTGCCGATTCAAGAACCTCCTCCTAGAACGCAGGTTCGAGGAGGAGGTTCTTGAATCGGCGAATCTATACTACTCCTGAATATCACAAATATGATCAACAGAATTACCGGAGCCAAAAGTGATAGAAAGTTCAAACATGGCTCAGAACGGCGTATAACGTCATAATATCACGTTTTGGGCACATTTTGTTTTTTATCTCCAACATGCTCCAAGATGTCATTTGGCGCCTGAATATCACAAATATGATCAACAGAATTACCGGAACCAAAAGTGATAGAAAGTTCAAACATGGCTTAGAACGGCGTATAACGTCATAATATCACGTTTTGGGCACATTTTGTTTTTTATCTCCAACATGCGCCAAGATGTCATTTGGTGCCTGAATATCACAAATATGATCAACAGAATTACCGGAACCAAAAGTGATAGAAAGTTCAAACATGGCTCAGAACGGCGTATAACGTCATAATATCACGTTTTGGGCACATTTTGTTTTTTATCTCCAACATGCTCCAAGATATCATTTGACGCCTGAATATCACAAATATGGTCAACAGAATTATCGGAACCGAAAGTGATAGAAAGGTCAAACATGGCTCAGAACGGCGTATAACGTCATAATATCAAGTTTTGGGCACATTTTGTTTTTTATCTCAAACATGCTCCAAGATGTCATTTGGCGCCTGAATATCACATATCTGGTCAACAGAATTACCGGAACCGAAAGTGATAGAAAGTTCAAACATGGTTCAGAACGGCGTATAACGTCATAATATCACGTTTTGGGCACATTTTGTTTTTTATCTCCAACATGCTCCAAGATGTCATTTGGCGCCTGAATATCACAAATATGATCAACAGAATTACCGGAGCCAAAAGTGATAGAAAGTTCAAACATGGCTCAGAACGGCGTATAACGTCATAATATCACGTTTTGGGCACATTTTGTTTTTTATCTCCAACATGCTCCAAGATGTCATTTGGCGCCTGAATATCACAAATATGATCAACAGAATTACCGGAGCCAAAAGTGATAGAAAGTTCAAACATGGCTCAGAACGGCGTATAACGTCATAATATCACGTTTTGGGCACATTTTGTTTTTTATCTCCAACATGCTCCAAGATGTCATTTGGCGCCTGAATATCACAAATATGATCAACAGAATTACCGGAACCAAAAGTGATAGAAAGTTCAAACATGGCTCAGAACGGCGCATAACGTCATAATATCACGTTTTGGGCACATTTTGTTTTTTATCTCCAACATGCTCCAAGATGTCATTTGGCGCCTGAATATCACAAATATGGTCAACAGAATTATCGGAACCGAAAGTGATAGAAAGTTCAAGCATGGCTCAAAACGGCGTATAACGTCATAATATCACGTTTTGGGCACATTTTGTTTTTTATCTCCAACATGCTCCAAGATGTCATTTGCGCCTGAATATCACATATATGGTCAACAGAATTACCGGAACCGAAAGTGATAGAAAGTTCAAACATGGTTCAGAACGGCGTATAACGTCATAATATCACGTTTTGGGCACATTTTGTTTTTTATCTCCAACATGCTCCAAGATGTCATTTGGCGCCTGAATTTCACAAATATGATCAACAGAATTACCGGAACCAAAAGTGATAGAAAGTTCAAACATGGCTCAGAACGGCGTATAACGTCATAATATCACGTTTTGGGCACATTTTGTTTTTTATCTCCAACATGCTCCAAGATGTCATTTGGTGCCTGAATATCACAAATATGATCAACAGAATTACCGGAACCAAAAGTGATAGAAAGTTCAAACATGGCTCAGAACGGCGTATAACGTCATAATATCACGTTTTGGGCACATTTTGTTTTTTATCTCCAACATGCTCCAAGATGTCATTTGACGCCTGAATATCAAATATATGGTCAACAGAATTATCGGAACCGAAAGTGATAGAAAGTTCAAGCATGGCTCAAAACGGCGTATAACGGCAAAATATCACGTTTTGGGCACATTTTGTTTTTTATCTCCAACATGCTCCAAGATGTCATTTGGCGCCTGAATTTCACAAATATGATCAACAGAATTACCGGAACCAAAAGTGATAGAAAGGTCAAACATGGCTCAGAACGGCGTATAACGTCATAATATCACGTTTTGGGCACATTTTGTTTTTTATCTCCAACATGTTCCAAGATGTCATTTGGCGCCTGAATATCACAAATATGGTCAACAGAATTATCGGAACCGAAAGTGATAGAAAGTTCAAGCATGGCTCAAAACGGCGTATAACGGCAAAATATCACGTTTTGGGCACATTTTGTTTTTTACCTCCAACATGCTCCAAGATGTCATTTGGCGCCTGAATTTCACAAATATGATAAACAGAATTACCGGAACCAAAAGTGATAGAAAGGTCAAACATGGCTCAGAACGGCGTATAACGTCATAATATCACGTTTTGGGCACATTTTGTTTTTTATCTCCAACATGCTCCAAGATGTCATTTGGCGCCTGAATTTCACAAATATGATCAACAGAATTACCGGAACCAAAAGTGATAGAAAGGTCAAACATGGCTCAGAACGCCGTATAACGTTATAATATCACGTTTTGGGCACATTTTGTTTTTTATCTCCAACTTGCTCCAAGATGTCATTTGGCGCCTGAATATCAAATACATGGTCAACAGAATTACCGGAACCAAAAGTGATAGAAAGGTCAAACATGGCTCAGAACGGCGTATAACGTCATAATATCACGTTTTGGGCACATTTTGTTTTTTATCTCCAACATGCTCCAAGATATCATTTTACGCCTGAATATCACAAATATGGTCAACAGAATTACCGGAACCAAAAGTGATAGAAAGTTCAAACATGGCTCAAAACGGCGTATAACGTCATAATATCACGTTTTGGGCACATTTTGTTTTTTATCTCCAACATGTTCCAAGATGTCATTTGGTGCCTGAATATCACAAATATGATCAACAGAATTACCGGAACCAAAAGTGATAGAAGGTTCAAACATGGCTCAGAACGGCGTATAACGTCATAATATCACGTTTTGGGCACATTTTGTTTTTTATCTCCAACATGTTCCAAGATGTCATTTGGCGCCTGAATATCACAAATATGGTCAACAGAATTATCGGAACCGAAAGTGATAGAAAGTTCAAGCGTGGCTCAAAACGGCGTATAACGGCAAAATATCACGTTTTGGGCACATTTTGTTTTTTATCTCCAACATGCTCCAAGATGTCATTTGGCGCCTGAATATCACATATATGGTCAACAGAATTACCGGAACCGAAAGTGATAGAAAGTTCAAACATGGTTCAGAACGGCGTATAACGTCATAATATCACGTTTTGGGCACATTTTGTTTTTTATCTCCAACATGCTCCAAGATGTCATTTGGCGCCTGAATATCACAAAAATGATCAACAGAATTACCGGAACCAAAAGTGATAGAAAGGTCAAACATGGCTCAGAACGGCGTATAACGTCATAATATCACGTTTTGGGCACATTTTGTTTTTTATCTCCAACATGCTCCAAGATGTCATTTGACGCCTGAATATCACAAATATGGTCAACAGAATTATCGGAACCGAAAGTGATAGAAAGTTCAAACATGGCTCAAAACGGCGTATAACGTCATAATATCACGTTTTGGGCACATTTTGTTTTTTATCTCCAACATGCTCCAAGATGTCATTTGGCGCCTGAATATCACAAATATGATCAACAGAATTACCGGAACCAAAAGTGATAGAAAGTTCAAACATGGCTCAAAACGGCGTATAACGTCATAATATCACGTTTTGGGCACATTTTGTTTTTTATCTCCAACTTGCTCCAAGATGTCATTTGGCGCCTGAATATCAAATACATGGTCAACAGAATTACCGGAACCGAAAGTGATAGAAAGTTCAAACATGGCTCAAAACGGCGTATAACGTCATAATATCACGTTTTGGGCACATTTTGTTTTCTATCTCCAACATGCTCCAAGATGTCATTTGAGGCCTGAATATCACAAATATGGTCAACAGAATTATCGGAACCGAAAGTGATAGAAAGTTCAAACATGGCTCAAAACGGCGTATAACGTCATAATATCACGTTTTGGGCACATTTTGTTTTTTATCTCCAACATGCTCCAAGATGTCATTTGGCGCCTGAATATCACAAATATGGTCAACAGAATTATCGGAACCGAAAGTGATAGAAAGTTCAAACATGGCTCAAAACGGCGTATAACGTCATAATATCACGTTTTGGGCACATTTTGTTTTTTATCTCCAACATGCTCCAAGATGTCATTTGACGCCTGAATATCAAATATATGGTCAACAGAATTACCGGAACCAAAAGTGATAGAAAGTTCAAACATGGCTCAGAACGGCGTATAACGTCATAATATCACGTTTTGGGCACATTTTGTTTTTTATCTCCAACATGCTCCAAGATGTCATTTGGCGCCTGAATATCACAAATATGATCAACAGAATTACCGGAGCCAAAAGTGATAGAAAGTTCAAACATGGCTCAGAACGGCGTATAACGTCATAATATCACGTTTTGGGCACATTTTGTTTTTTATCTCCAACATGTTCCAAGATGTCATTTGGCGCCTGAATATCACAAATATGGTCAACAGAATTATCGGAACCGAAAGTGATAGAAAGTTCAAACATGGCTCAGAACGGCGTATAACGTCATAATATCACGTTTTGGGCACATTTTGTTTTTTATCTCCAACATGCTCCAAGATGTCATTTGGCGCCTGAATATCACAAATATGGTCAACAGAATTACCGGAACCGAAAGTGATAGAAAGTTCAAACATGGCTCAAAACGGTGTATAACGTCATAATATCACGTTTTGGGCACATTTTGTTTTTTATCTCCAACATGCTCCAAGATGTCATTTGGCGCCTGAATATCACAAATATGATCAACAGAATTACCGGAGCCAAAAGTGATAGAAAGTTCAAACATGGCTCAGAACAGCGTATAACGTCATAATGTCACGTTTTGGGTGCATTTTGTTTTTTATCTCCAACATGCTCCAAGATGTCATTTGGCGCCTGAATATCACAAATATGGTCAACAGAATTATCGGAACCGAAAGTGATAGAAAGTTCAAACATGCCTCAGAACGGCGTATAACGTCATAATATCACGTTTTGGGCACATTTTGTTTTTTATCTCCAACATGCTCCAAGATGTCATTTGGCGCCTGAATATCACAAATATGGTCAGCAGAATTATCGGAACCAAAAGTGATAGAAAGTTCAAACATGGCTCAGAACGGCGTATAACGTCATATTATCACGTTTTGGGTGCATTTTGTTTTTTATCTCCAACATGCTCCAAGATGTCATTTGGCGCCTGAATATCACAAATATGGTCAACAGAATTATCGGAACCGAAAGTGATAGAAAGTTCAAACATGGCTCAGAACGGCGTATAACGTCATAATATCACGTTTTGGGCACATTTTGTTTTTTATCTCCAACATGCTCCAAGATGTCATTTGGCGCCTGAATATCACAAATATGGTCAGCAGAATTATCGGAACCAAAAGTGATAGAAAGTTCAAACATGGCTCAGAACGGCGTATAACGTCATATTATCACGTTTTGGGTGCATTTTGTTTTTTATCTCCAACATGCTCCAAGATGTCATTTGGCGCCTGAATATCACAAATATGGTCAACAGAATTATCGGAACCGAAAGTGATAGAAAGTTCAAACATGGCTCAGAACGGCGTATAACGTCATAATATCACGTTTTGGGCATATTTTGTTTTTCATCTCCAACATGCTCCAAGATGTCATTTGACGCCTGAATATCACAAATATGGTCAACAGAATTATCGGAACCGAAAGTGATAGAAAGTTCAAACATGGCTTAAAACGGCATCTAACGTCATAATATCACGTTTTGGGCACATTTTGTTTTTTATCTCCAACATGCTCCAAGATGTCATTTGGCGCCTGAATATCACAAATATGATCAACAGAATTACCGGAGCCAAAAGTGGTAGAAAGTTCAAACATGGCTCAGAACGGCGTATAACGTCATAATATCACGTTTTGGGCACATTTTGTTTTTTATCTCCAACATGCTCCAACATGTCATTTGACGCCTGAATATCACAAATATGGTCAACAGAATTACCGGAACCCA
This sequence comes from Onthophagus taurus, assembly GCF_036711975.1. Taxonomy (NCBI): domain Eukaryota; kingdom Metazoa; phylum Arthropoda; class Insecta; order Coleoptera; family Scarabaeidae; genus Onthophagus; species Onthophagus taurus. Next base: position 1,678,285 of record NC_091969.1, read on the forward strand.
AAGTGATAGAAAGTTCAAACATGGCTCAGAACGGCGTATAACGTCATAATATCACGTTTTGGGCACATTTTGTTTTTTATCTCCAACTTGCTCCAAGATGACATTTGGCGCCTGAATATCAAATATATGGTCAACAGAATTACCGGAACCAAAAGTGATAGAAAGTTCAAACATGGCTCAAAACGGCGTATAACGTCATAATATCACGTTTTGGGCACATTTTGTTTTTTATCTCCAACATGCTCCAAGATGTCATTTGGCGCCTGAATATCACAAATATGGTCAGCAGAATTATCGGAACCAAAAGTGATAGAAAGTTCAAACATGGCTCAGAACGGCGTATAACGTCATATTATCACGTTTTGGGTGCATTTTGTTTTTTATCTCCAACATGCTCCAAGATGTCATTTGGCGCCTGAATATCACAAATATGGTCAACAGAATTATCGGAACCGAAAGTGATAGAAAGTTCAAACATGGCTCAGAACGGCGTATAACGTCATAATATCACGTTTTGGGCATATTTTGTTTTTCATCTCCAACATGCTCCAAGATGTCATTTGACGCCTGAATATCACAAATATGGTCAACAGAATTATCGGAACCGAAAGTGATAGAAAGTTCAAACATGGCTTAAAACGGCATCTAACGTCATAATATCACGTTTTGGGCACATTTTGTTTTTTATCTCCAACATGCTCCAAGATGTCATTTGGCGCCTGAATATCACAAATATGATCAACAGAATTACCGGAGCCAAAAGTGGTAGAAAGTTCAAACATGGCTCAGAACGGCGTATAACGTCATAATATCACGTTTTGGGCACATTTTGTTTTTTATCTCCAACATGCTCCAACATGTCATTTGGCGCCTGAATATCACAAATATGGTCAACAGAATTATCGGAACCGAAAGTGATAGAAAGTTCAAACATGGCTCAGAACAGCGTATAACGTCATAATGTCACGTTTTGGGTGCATTTTGTTTTTTATCTCCAACATGCTCCAAGATGTCATTTGAAGCCTGAATATCACAAATATGGTCAGCAGAATTATCGGAACCAAATGTGATAGAAAGTTCAAACATGGCTCAGAACGGCGTATAACGTCATATTATCACGTTTTGGGTGCATTTTGTTTTTTATCTCCAACATGCTCCAAGATGTCATTTGGCGCCTGAATATCACAAATATGGTCAACAGAATTATCGGAACCGAAAGTGATAGAAAGTTCAAACATGGCTCAGAACGGCGTATAACGTCATAATATCACGTTTTGGGCACATTTTGTTTTTTATCTCCAACATGCTCCAAGATGTCATTTGGCGCCTGAATATCACAAACATGGTCAGCAGAATTATCGGAACCAAAAGTGATAGAAAGTTCAAACATGGCTCAGAACGGCGTATAACGTCATAATATCACGTTTTGGGCATATTTTGTTTTTCATCTCCAACATGCTCCAAGATGTCATTTGACGCCTGAATATCACAAATATGGTCAACAGAATTATCGGAACCGAAAGTGATAGAAAGTTCAAACATGGCTTAAAACGGCATCTAACGTCATAATATCACGTTTTGGGCACATTTTGTTTTTTATCTCCAACATGCTCCAAGATGTCATTTGGCGCCTGAATATCACAAATATGATCAACAGAATTACCGGAGCCAAAAGTGGTAGAAAGTTCAAACATGGCTCAGAACGGCGTATAACGTCATAATATCACGTTTTGGGCACATTTTGTTTTTTATCTCCAACATGCTCCAACATGTCATTTGACGCCTGAATATCACAAATATGGTCAACAGAATTACCGGAACCCAAAGTGATAGAAAGTTCAAACATGGCTCAGAACGGCGTATAACGTCATAATATCACGTTTTGGGCACATTTTGTTTTTTATCTCCAACTTGCTCCAAGATGTCATTTGGCGCCTGAATATCAAATATATGGTCAACAGAATTACCGGAACCAAAAGTGATAGAAAGTTCAAACATGGCTCAAAACGGCGTATAACGTCATAATATCACGTTTTGGGCACATTTTGTTTTTTATCTCCAACTTGCTCCAAGATGTCATTTGGCGCCTGAATATCAAATATATGATCAACAGAATTACCGGAGCCAAAAGTGATAGAAAGTTCAAACATGGCTCAGAACAGCGTATAACGTCATAATGTCACGTTTTGGGTGCATTTTGTTTTTTATCTCCAACATGCTCCAAGATGTTATTTGGCGCCTGAATATCACAAATATGGTCAACAGAATTATCGGAACCGAAAGTGATAGAAAGATCAAATATGGCTCAGAACGGCGTATAACGTCATAATATCACGTTTTGGGCACATTTTGTTTTTTATCTCCAATATGCTCCAAGATGTCATTTGACGCCTGAATATCACAAATATGGTCAACAGAATTACCGGAACCGAAAGAGATAGAAAGTTCAAACATGGCTCAGAACGGCGTATAACGTCATAAAAGCACGTTTGGGCACATTTTGCTTTTTATCTCTAACATGCTCCAAGATGTCATTTGACGCCTGAATATCACAAATATGATCAACAGAATTACCGGAGCCAAAAGTGATAGAAAGTTCAAACATGCCTCAAAAGGGCGTATAACGTCATAATATCACGTTTTGGGCACATTTTGTTTTTTATCTCCAACATGCTCCAAGATGTCATTTGGCGCCAGAATATCACATATATTGTCAACAGAATTACCCGAACCAAAAGTGATAGAAAGTTTAAACATGGCTTAAAACGGCATCTAACGTCATAATATCACGTTTTGGGCACATTTTGTTTTTTATCTCCAACATGCTAAAAGATGTCATTTGGCGCCTGAATATCACAAATATGATCAACAGAATTACCGGAGCCAAAAGTGATAGAAAGTTCAAACATGGCTCAGAACAGCGTATAACGTCATAATGTCACGTTTTGGGTGCATTTTGTTTTTTATCTCCAACATGCTCCAAGATGTCATTTGAAGCCTGAATATCACAAATATGGTCAGCAGAATTATCGGAACCAAATGTGATAGAAAGTTCAAACATGGCTCAGAACGGCGTATAACGTCATATTATCACGTTTTGGGTGCATTTTGTTTTTTATCTCCAACATGCTCCAAGATGTCATTTGGCGCCTGAATATCACAAATATGGTCAACAGAATTATCGGAACCGAAAGTGATAGAAAGTTCAAACATGGCTCAGAACGGCGTATAACGTCATAATATCACGTTTTGGGCACATTTTGTTTTTTATCTCCAACATGCTCCAAGATGTCATTTGGCGCCTGAATATCACAAATATGGTCAGCAGAATTATCGGAACCAAAAGTGATAGAAAGTTCAAACATGGCTCAGAACGGCGTATAACGTCATAATATCACGTTTTGGGCATATTTTGTTTTTCATCTCCAACATGCTCCAAGATGTCATTTGACGCCTGAATATCACAAATATGGTCAACAGAATTATCGGAACCGAAAGTGATAGAAAGTTCAAACATGGCTTAAAACGGCATCTAACGTCATAATATCACGTTTTGGGCACATTTTGTTTTTTATCTCCAACATGCTCCAAGATGTCATTTGGCGCCTGAATATCACAAATATGATCAACAGAATTACCGGAGCCAAAAGTGGTAGAAAGTTCAAACATGGCTCAGAACGGCGTATAACGTCATAATATCACGTTTTGGGCACATTTTGTTTTTTATCTCCAACATGCTCCAACATGTCATTTGACGCCTGAATATCACAAATATGGTCAACAGAATTACCGGAACCCAAAGTGATAGAAAGTTCAAACATGGCTCAGAACGGCGTATAACGTCATAATATCACGTTTTGGGCACATTTTGTTTTTTATCTCCAACTTGCTCCAAGATGTCATTTGGCGCCTGAATATCAAATATATGGTCAACAGAATTACCGGAACCAAAAGTGATAGAAAGTTCAAACATGGCTCAAAACGGCGTATAACGTCATAATATCACGTTTTGGGCACATTTTGTTTTTTATCTCCAACTTGCTCCAAGATGTCATTTGGCGCCTGAATATCAAATATATGATCAACAGAATTACCGGAGCCAAAAGTGATAGAAAGTTCAAACATGGCTCAGAACAGCGTATAACGTCATAATGTCACGTTTTGGGTGCATTTTGTTTTTTATCTCCAACATGCTCCAAGATGTTATTTGGCGCCTGAATATCACAAATATGGTCAACAGAATTATCGGAACCGAAAGTGATAGAAAGATCAAATATGGCTCAGAACGGCGTATAACGTCATAATATCACGTTTTGGGCACATTTTGTTTTTTATCTCCAATATGCTCCAAGATGTCATTTGACGCCTGAATATCACAAATATGGTCAACAGAATTACCGGAACCGAAAGAGATAGAAAGTTCAAACATGGCTCAGAACGGCGTATAACGTCATAAAAGCACGTTTGGGCACATTTTGCTTTTTATCTCTAACATGCTCCAAGATGTCATTTGACGCCTGAATATCACAAATATGATCAACAGAATTACCGGAGCCAAAAGTGATAGAAAGTTCAAACATGCCTCAAAAGGGCGTATAACGTCATAATAGCACGTTTTGGGCACATTTTGCTTTTTATCTCCAACATGCTCCAAGATGTCATTTGAAGCCTGAATATCACAAATATGATCAACAGAATTACCGGAGCCAAAAGTGATAGAAAGTTCAAACATGGCTCAGAACGGCGTATAACGTCATAATATCACGTTTTGGGCATATTTTGTTTTTTATCTCCAACATGCTCCAAGATGTCATTTGAGGCCTGAATATCACAAATATGGTCAACAGAATTACCGGAACCAAAAGTGATAGAAAGTTCAAACATGCCTCAAAAGGGCGTATAACGTCATAATATCACGTTTTGGGCACATTTTGTTTTTTATCTCCAACATGCTCCAAGATGTCATTTGGCGCCAGAATATCACATATATGGTCAACAGAATTACCCGAACCAAAAGTGATAGAAAGTTCAAACATGGCTTAAAACGGCATCTAACGTCATAATATCACGTTTTGGGCACATTTTGTTTTTTATCTCCAACATGCTCCAAGATGTCATTTGGCGCCTGAATATCACAAATATGATCAACAGAATTACCGGAGCCAAAAGTGATAGAAAGTTCAAACATGGCTCAGAACAGCGTATAACGTCATAATGTCACGTTTTGGGTGCATTTTGTTTTTTATCTCCAACATGCTCCAAGATGTCATTTGGCGCCTGAATATCACAAATATGGTCAACAGAATTATCGGAACCGAAAGTGATAGAAAGATCAAATATGGCTCAGAACGGCGTATAACGTCATAATATCACGTTTTGGGCACATTTTGTTTTTTATCTCCAATATGCTCCAAGATGTCATTTGACGCCTGAATATCACAAATATGGTCAACAGAATTACCGGAACCGAAAGAGATAGAAAGTTCAAACATGGCTCAGAACGGCGTATAACGTCATAAAAGCACGTTTGGGCACATTTTGCTTTTTATCTCCAACATGCTCCAAGATGTCATTTGACGCCTGAATATCACAAATATGATCAACAGAATTACCGGAGCCAAAAGTGATAGAAAGTTCAAACATGCCTCAAAAGGGCGTATAACGTCATAATATCACGTTTTGGGCACATTTTGTTTTTTATCTCCAACATGCTCCAAGATGTCATTTGGCGCCAGAATATCACATATATTGTCAACAGAATTACCCGAACCAAAAGTGATAGAAAGTTTAAACATGGCTTAAAACGGCATCTAACGTCATAATATCACGTTTTGGGCACATTTTGCTTTTTATCTCCAACATGCTCCAAGATGTCATTTGAGGCCTGAATATCACAAATATGGTCAACAGAATTATCGGAACCGAAAGTGATAGAAAGTTCAAACATGGCTCAGAACGGCGTATAACGTCATAATATCACGTTTTGGGCACATTTTGTTTTTTATCTCCAACATGCTCCAAGATGTCATTTGGCGCCAGAATATCACATATATTGTCAACAGAATTACCCGAACCAAAAGTGATAGAAAGTTTAAACATGGCTTAAAACGGCGTATAACGTCATAATATCACGTTTTGGGTGCATTTTGTTTTTTATCTCCAACATGCTCCAAGATGTCATTTGGCGCCTGAATATCACAAATATGGTCAACAGAATTATCGGAACCGAAAGTGATAGAAAGTTCAAACATGGCTTAAAACGGCATCTAACGTCATAATATCACGTTTTGGGCACATTTTGTTTTTTATCTCCAACATGCTCCAAGATGTCATTTGGCGCCTGAATATCACAAATATGATCAACAGAATTACCGGAGCCAAAAGTGATAGAAAGTTCAAACATGGCTCAGAACGGCATATAACGTCATAATATCACGTTTTGGGCACATTTTGTTTTTTATCTCCAACTTGCTCCAAGATGTCATTTGGCGCCTGAATATCAAATATATGGTCAACAGAATTACCGGAACCAAAAGTGATAGAAAGTTCAAACATGGCTCAAAACGGCGTATAACGTCATAATATCACGTTTTGGGCACATTTTGTTTTTTATCTCCAACATGCTCCAAGATGTCATTTGAGGCCTGAACATGGCTCAAAACGGCGTATAACGTCATAATATCACGTTTTGGGCACATTTTGTTTTTTATCTCCAACATGCTCCAAGATGTCATTTGAGGCCTGAATATCAACAAATATGGTCAACAGAATTACCGGAACCAAAAGTGATAGAAAGTTCAAACATGGCTCAGAACAGCGTATAACGTCATAATGTCACGTTTTGGGTGCATTTTGTTTTTTATCTCCAACATGCTCCAAGATGTCATTTGGCGCCTGAATATCACAAATATGGTCAACAGAATTACCGGAACCGAAAGAGATAGAAAGTTCAAACATGGCTCAGAACGGCGTATAACGTCATAAAAGCACGTTTGGGCACATTTTGCTTTTTATCTCCAACATGCTCCAAGATGTCATTTGACGCCTGAATATCACAAATATGATCAACAGAATTACCGGAGCCAAAAGTGATAGAAAGTTCAAACATGCCTCAAAAGGGCGTATAACGTCATAATATCACGTTTTGGGCACATTTTGTTTTTTATCTCCAACATGCTCCAAGATGTCATTTGGCGCCAGAATATCACATATATTGTCAACAGAATTACCCGAACCAAAAGTGATAGAAAGTTTAAACATGGCTTAAAACGGCATCTAACGTCATAATATCACGTTTTGGGCACATTTTGCTTTTTATCTCCAACATGCTCCAAGATGTCATTTGAGGCCTGAATATCACAAATATGGTCAACAGAATTACCGGAACCAAAAGTGATAGAAAGTTCAAACATGCCTCAAAAGGGCGTATAACGTCATAATATCACGTTTTGGGCACATTTTGTTTTTTATCTCCAACATGCTCCAAGATGTCATTTGGCGCCAGAATATCACATATATTGTCAACAGAATTACCCGAACCAAAAGTGATAGAAAGTTTAAACATGGCTTAAAACGGCATCTAACGTCATAATATCACGTTTTGGGCACATTTTGCTTTTTATCTCCAACATGCTCCAAGATGTCATTTGGCGCCTGAATATCACAAATATGATCAACAGAATTACCGGAGCCAAAAGTGATAGAAAGTTCAAACATGGCTCAGAACAGCGTATAACGTCATAATGTCACGTTTTGGGTGCATTTTGTTTTTTATCTCCAACATGCTCCAAGATGTCATTTGGCGCCTGAATATCACAAATATGGTCAACAGAATTATCGGAACCGAAAGTGATAGAAAGTTCAAACATGGCTCAGAACGGCGTATAACGTCATAATATCACGTTTTGGGCACATTTTGTTTTTTATCTCCAACATGCTCCAAGATGTCATTTGGCGCCTGAATATCACAAATATGGTCAGCAGAATTATCGGAACCAAAAGTGATAGAAAGTTCAAACATGGCTCAGAACGGCGTATAACGTCATAACATCACGTTTTGGGCACATTTTGTTTTTTATCTCCAACATGCTCCAAGATGTCATTTGGCGCCTGAATATCACAAATATGATCAACAGAATTACCGGAGCCAAAAGTGATAGAAAGTTCAAACATGGCTCAGAACGGCATATAACGTCATAATATCACGTTTTGGGCACATTTTGCTTTTTATCTCCAACATGCTCCAAGATGTCATTTGAGGCCTGAATATCACAAATATGGTCAACAGAATTACCGGAACCAAAAGTGATAGAAAGTTCAAACATGCCTCAAAAGGGCGTATAACGTCATAATATCACGTTTTGGGCACATTTTGTTTTTTATCTCCAACATGCTCCAAGATGTCATTTGGCGCCAGAATATCACATATATTGTCAACAGAATTACCCGAACCAAAAGTGATAGAAAGTTTAAACATGGCTTAAAACGGCATCTAACGTCATAATATCACGTTTTGGGCACATTTTGCTTTTTATCTCCAACATGCTCCAAGATGTCATTTGAGGCCTGAATATCACAAATATGGTCAACAGAATTATCGGAACCGAAAGTGATAGAAAGTTCAAACATGGCTCAGAACGTCGTATAACGTCATAATATCACGTTTTGGGCACATTTTGTTTTTTATCTCCAACATGCTCCAAGATGTCATTTGGCGCCAGAATATCACATATATTGTCAACAGAATTACCCGAACCAAAAGTGATAGAAAGTTTAAACATGGCTTAAAACGGCGTATAACGTCATAATATCACGTTTTGGGTGCATTTTGTTTTTTATCTCCAACATGCTCCAAGATGTCATTTGGCGCCTGAATATCACAAATATGGTCAACAGAATTATCGGAACCGAAAGTGATAGAAAGTTCAAACATGGCTTAAAACGGCATCTAACGTCATAATATCACGTTTTGGGCACATTTTGTTTTTTATCTCCAACATGCTCCAAGATGTCATTTGGCGCCTGAATATCACAAATATGATCAACAGAATTACCGGAGCCAAAAGTGATAGAAAGTTCAAACATGGCTCAGAACGGCATATAACGTCATAATATCACGTTTTGGGCACATTTTGTTTTTTATCTCCAACTTGCTCCAAGATGTCATTTGGCGCCTGAATATCAAATATATGGTCAACAGAATTACCGGAACCAAAAGTGATAGAAAGTTCAAACATGGCTCAAAACGGCGTATAACGTCATAATATCACGTTTTGGGCACATTTTGTTTTTTATCTCCAACATGCTCCAAGATGTCATTTGAGGCCTGAACATGGCTCAAAACGGCGTATAACGTCATAATATCACGTTTTGGGCACATTTTGTTTTTTATCTCCAACATGCTCCAAGATGTCATTTGAGGCCTGAATATCAACAAATATGGTCAACAGAATTACCGGAACCAAAAGTGATAGAAAGTTCAAACATGGCTCAGAACAGCGTATAACGTCATAATGTCACGTTTTGGGTGCATTTTGTTTTTTATCTCCAACATGCTCCAAGATGTCATTTGGCGCCTGAATATCACAAATATGGTCAACAGAATTACCGGAACCGAAAGAGATAGAAAGTTCAAACATGGCTCAGAACGGCGTATAACGTCATAAAAGCACGTTTGGGCACATTTTGCTTTTTATCTCCAACATGCTCCAAGATGTCATTTGACGCCTGAATATCACAAATATGATCAACAGAATTACCGGAGCCAAAAGTGATAGAAAGTTCAAACATGCCTCAAAAGGGCGTATAACGTCATAATATCACGTTTTGGGCACATTTTGTTTTTTATCTCCAACATGCTCCAAGATGTCATTTGGCGCCAGAATATCACATATATTGTCAACAGAATTACCCGAACCAAAAGTGATAGAAAGTTTAAACATGGCTTAAAACGGCATCTAACGTCATAATATCACGTTTTGGGCACATTTTGCTTTTTATCTCCAACATGCTCCAAGATGTCATTTGAGGCCTGAATATCACAAATATGGTCAACAGAATTACCGGAACCAAAAGTGATAGAAAGTTCAAACATGCCTCAAAAGGGCGTATAACGTCATAATATCACGTTTTGGGCACATTTTGTTTTTTATCTCCAACATGCTCCAAGATGTCATTTGGCGCCAGAATATCACATATATTGTCAACAGAATTACCCGAACCAAAAGTGATAGAAAGTTTAAACATGGCTTAAAACGGCATCTAACGTCATAATATCACGTTTTGGGCACATTTTGCTTTTTATCTCCAACATGCTCCAAGATGTCATTTGGCGCCTGAATATCACAAATATGATCAACAGAATTACCGGAGCCAAAAGTGATAGAAAGTTCAAACATGGCTCAGAACAGCGTATAACGTCATAATGTCACGTTTTGGGTGCATTTTGTTTTTTATCTCCAACATGCTCCAAGATGTCATTTGGCGCCTGAATATCACAAATATGGTCAACAGAATTATCGGAACCGAAAGTGATAGAAAGTTCAAACATGGCTCAGAACGGCGTATAACGTCATAATATCACGTTTTGGGCACATTTTGTTTTTTATCTCCAACATGCTCCAAGATGTCATTTGGCGCCTGAATATCACAAATATGGTCAGCAGAATTATCGGAACCAAAAGTGATAGAAAGTTCAAACATGGCTCAGAACGGCGTATAACGTCATAACATCACGTTTTGGGCACATTTTGTTTTTTATCTCCAACATGCTCCAAGATGTCATTTGGCGCCTGAATATCACAAATATGATCAACAGAATTACCGGAGCCAAAAGTGATAGAAAGTTCAAACATGGCTCAGAACGGCATATAACGTCATAATATCACGTTTTGGGCACATTTTGCTTTTTATCTCCAACATGCTCCAAGATGTCATTTGAGGCCTGAATATCACAAATATGGTCAACAGAATTACCGGAACCAAAAGTGATAGAAAGTTCAAACATGCCTCAAAAGGGCGTATAACGTCATAATATCACGTTTTGGGCACATTTTGTTTTTTATCTCCAACATGCTCCAAGATGTCATTTGGCGCCAGAATATCACATATATTGTCAACAGAATTACCCGAACCAAAAGTGATAGAAAGTTTAAACATGGCTTAAAACGGCATCTAACGTCATAATATCACGTTTTGGGCACATTTTGCTTTTTATCTCCAACATGCTCCAAGATGTCATTTGGCGCCTGAATATCACAAATATGATCAACAGAATTACCGGAGCCAAAAGTGATAGAAAGTTCAAACATGGCTCAGAACAGCGTATAACGTCATAATGTCACGTTTTGGGTGCATTTTGTTTTTTATCTCCAACATGCTCCAAGATGTCATTTGGCGCCTGAATATCACAAATATGATCAACAGAATTACCGGAGCCAAAAGTGATAGAAAGTTCAAACATGGCTCAGAACGGCGTATAACGTCATAATATCACGTTTTGGGTGCATTTTGTTTTTTATCTCCAACATGCTCCAAGATGTCATTTGGCGCCTGAATATCACAAATATGGTCAACAGAATTATCGGAACCGAAAGTGATAGAAAGTTCAAACATGGCTTAAAACGGCATCTAACGTCATAATATCACGTTTTGGGCACATTTTGTTTTTTATCTCCAACATGCTCCAAGATGTCATTTGGCGCCTGAATATCACAAATATGATCAACAGAATTACCGGAGCCAAAAGTGATAGAAAGTTCAAACATGGCTCAGAACGGCATATAACGTCATAATATCACGTTTTGGGCACATTTTGTTTTTTATCTCCAACTTGCTCCAAGATGTCATTTGGCGCCTGAATATCAAATATATGGTCAACAGAATTACCGGAACCAAAAGTGATAGATAGTTCAAACATGGCTCAAAACGGCGTATAACGTCATAACATCACGTTTTGGGCACATTTTGTTTTTTATCTCCAACATGCTCCAAGATGTCATTTGAGGCCTGAATATCACAAATATGGTCAACAGAATTACCGGAACCAAAAGTGATAGAAAGTTCAAACATGGCTCAGAACAGCGTATAACGTCATAATGTCACGTTTTGGGTGCATTTTGTTTTTTATCTCCAACATGCTCCAAGATGTCATTTGGCGCCTGAATATCACAAATATGGTCAACAGAATTATCGGAACCGAAAGTGATAGAAAGATCAAATATGGCTCAGAACGGCGTATAACGTCATAATATCACGTTTTGGGCACATTTTGTTTTTTATCTCCAATATGCTCCAAGATGTCATTTGACGCCTGAATATCACAAATATGGTCAACAGAATTACCGGAACCGAAAGAGATAGAAAGTTCAAACATGGCTCAGAACGGCGTATAACGTCATAAAAGCACGTTTGGGCACATTTTGCTTTTTATCTCCAACATGCTCCAAGATGTCATTTGACGCCTGAATATCACAAATATGATCAACAGAATTACCGGAGCCAAAAGTGATAGAAAGTTCAAACATGCCTCAAAAGGGCGTATAACGTCATAATATCACGTTTTGGGCACATTTTGTTTTTTATCTCCAACATGCTCCAAGATGTCATTTGGCGCCAGAATATCACATATATTGTCAACAGAATTACCCGAACCAAAAGTGATAGAAAGTTTAAACATGGCTTAAAACGGCATCTAACGTCATAATATCACGTTTTGGGCACATTTTGCTTTTTATCTCCAACATGCTCCAAGATGTCATTTGAGGCCTGAATATCACAAATATGGTCAACAGAATTACCGGAACCAAAAGTGATAGAAAGTTCAAACATGCCTCAAAAGGGCGTATAACGTCATAATATCACGTTTTGGGCACATTTTGTTTTTTATCTCCAACATGCTCCAAGATGTCATTTGGCGCCAGAATATCACATATATTGTCAACAGAATTACCCGAACCAAAAGTGATAGAAAGTTTAAACATGGCTCAGAACGGCGTATAACGTCATAATATCACGTTTTGGGCACATTTTGTTTTTTATCTCCAACATGCTCCAAGATGTCATTTGGCGCCTGAATATCACAAATATGGTCAGCAGAATTATCGGAACCAAAAGTGATAGAAAGTTCAAACATGGCTCAGAACGGCGTATAACGTCATATTATCACGTTTTGGGTGCATTTTGTTTTTTATCTCCAACATGCTCCAAGATGTCATTTGGCGCCTGAATATCACAAATATGGTCAACAGAATTATCGGAACCGAAAGTGATAGAAAGTTCAAACATGGCTCAGAACGGCGTATAACGTCAAAATATCACGTTTTGGGCACATTTTGTTTTTTATCTCTAACATGCTCCAAGATGTCATTTGGCGCCTGAATATCACAAATATGGTCAGCAGAATTATCGGAACCAAAAGTGATAGAAAGTTCAAACATGGCTCAGAACGGCGTATAACGTCATAATATCACGTTTTGGGCATATTTTGTTTTTCATCTCCAACATGCTCCAAGATGTCATTTGACGCCTGAATATCACAAATATGGTCAACAGAATTACCGGAACCAAAAGTGATAGAAAGTTCAAACGTGGCTCAGAACGGCGTATAACGTCATAATATCACGTTTTGGGCACATTTTGTTTTTTATCTCCAACATGCTCCAAGATGTCATTTGACGCCTGAATATCACAAATATGGTCAACAGAATTACCGGAACCAAAAGTGATAGAAAGTTCAAACATGACTCAGAACGGCGCATAACGTCATAATATCACGTTTTGGGCACATTTTGTTTTTTATCTCCAACATGCTCCAAGATGTCATTTGGCGCCTGAATATCACAAATATGGTGAACAGAATTATCGGAACCGAAAGTGATAGAAACTTCAAACATGGCTCAGAACGGCGTATAACGTCATAATATCACGTTTTAGGTGCATTTTGATTTTTATCTCCAACATGCTACAAGATGTCATTTGGCGCCTGAATATCACAAATATGGTCAACAGAATTATCGGAACCGAAAGTGATAGAAAGTTCAAACATGGCTCAGAACGGCGTATAACGTCATAATGTCACGTTTTGGGTGCATTTTGTTTTTTATCTCCAACATGCTCCAAGATGTCATTTGGCGCCCGAATATCACAAATATGGTCAACAGAATTATCGGAACCGAAAGTGATAGAAAGTTCAAACATGGCTCAGAACGGCGTATAACGTCATAATATCACGTTTTGGGTGCATTTTGTTTTTTATCTCCAACATGCTCCAAGATGTCATTTGACGCCTGAATATCACAAATATGGTCAACAGAATTATCGGAACCGAAAGTGATAGAAAGTTCAAACATGGCTTAAAACGGCATCTAACGTCATAATATCACGTTTTGGGCACATTTTGTTTTTTATCTCCAACATGCTCCAAGATGTCATTTGGCGCCTGAATATCACAAATATGATCAACAGAATTACCGGAGCCAAAAGTGGTAGAAAGTTCAAACATGGCTCAGAACGGCGTATAACGTCATAATATCACGTTTTGGGCACATTTTGTTTTTTATCTCCAACATGCTCCAAGATGTCATTTGGCGCCAGAATATCACAAATATGGTCAACAGAATTATCGGAACCGAAAGTGATAGAAAGTTCAAACATGGCTTAAAACGGCATCTAACGTCATAATATCACGTTTTGGGCACATTTTGTTTTTTATCTCCAACATGCTCCAAGATGTCATTTGGCGCCTGAATATCACAAATATGATCAACAGAATTACCGGAGCCAAAAGTGATAGAAAGTTCAAACATGGCTCAGAACGGCATATAACGTCATAATATCACGTTTTGGGCACATTTTGTTTTTTATCTCCAACTTGCTCCAAGATGTCATTTGGCGCCTGAATATCAAATATATGGTCAACAGAATTACCGGAACCAAAAGTGATAGATAGTTCAAACATGGCTCAAAACGGCGTATAACGTCATAACATCACGTTTTGGGCACATTTTGTTTTTTATCTCCAACATGCTCCAAGATGTCATTTGAGGCCTGAATATCACAAATATGGTCAACAGAATTACCGGAACCAAAAGTGATAGAAAGTTCAAACATGGCTCAGAACAGCGTATAACGTCATAATGTCACGTTTTGGGTGCATTTTGTTTTTTATCTCCAACATGCTCCAAGATGTCATTTGGCGCCTGAATATCACAAATATGGTCAACAGAATTATCGGAACCGAAAGTGATAGAAAGATCAAATATGGCTCAGAACGGCGTATAACGTCATAATATCACGTTTTGGGCACATTTTGTTTTTTATCTCCAATATGCTCCAAGATGTCATTTGACGCCTGAATATCACAAATATGGTCAACAGAATTACCGGAACCGAAAGAGATAGAAAGTTCAAACATGGCTCAGAACGGCGTATAACGTCATAAAAGCACGTTTGGGCACATTTTGCTTTTTATCTCCAACATGCTCCAAGATGTCATTTGACGCCTGAATATCACAAATATGATCAACAGAATTACCGGAGCCAAAAGTGATAGAAAGTTCAAACATGCCTCAAAAGGGCGTATAACGTCATAATATCACGTTTTGGGCACATTTTGTTTTTTATCTCCAACATGCTCCAAGATGTCATTTGGCGCCAGAATATCACATATATTGTCAACAGAATTACCCGAACCAAAAGTGATAGAAAGTTTAAACATGGCTTAAAACGGCATCTAACGTCATAATATCACGTTTTGGGCACATTTTGCTTTTTATCTCCAACATGCTCCAAGATGTCATTTGAGGCCTGAATATCACAAATATGGTCAACAGAATTACCGGAACCAAAAGTGATAGAAAGTTCAAACATGCCTCAAAAGGGCGTATAACGTCATAATATCACGTTTTGGGCACATTTTGTTTTTTATCTCCAACATGCTCCAAGATGTCATTTGGCGCCAGAATATCACATATATTGTCAACAGAATTACCCGAACCAAAAGTGATAGAAAGTTTAAACATGGCTCAGAACGGCGTATAACGTCATAATATCACGTTTTGGGCACATTTTGTTTTTTATCTCCAACATGCTCCAAGATGTCATTTGGCGCCTGAATATCACAAATATGGTCAGCAGAATTATCGGAACCAAAAGTGATAGAAAGTTCAAACATGGCTCAGAACGGCGTATAACGTCATATTATCACGTTTTGGGTGCATTTTGTTTTTTATCTCCAACATGCTCCAAGATGTCATTTGGCGCCTGAATATCACAAATATGGTCAACAGAATTATCGGAACCGAAAGTGATAGAAAGTTCAAACATGGCTCAGAACGGCGTATAACGTCAAAATATCACGTTTTGGGCACATTTTGTTTTTTATCTCTAACATGCTCCAAGATGTCATTTGGCGCCTGAATATCACAAATATGGTCAGCAGAATTATCGGAACCAAAAGTGATAGAAAGTTCAAACATGGCTCAGAACGGCGTATAACGTCATAATATCACGTTTTGGGCATATTTTGTTTTTCATCTCCAACATGCTCCAAGATGTCATTTGACGCCTGAATATCACAAATATGGTCAACAGAATTACCGGAACCAAAAGTGATAGAAAGTTCAAACGTGGCTCAGAACGGCGTATAACGTCATAATATCACGTTTTGGGCACATTTTGTTTTTTATCTCCAACATGCTCCAAGATGTCATTTGACGCCTGAATATCACAAATATGGTCAACAGAATTACCGGAACCAAAAGTGATAGAAAGTTCAAACATGACTCAGAACGGCGCATAACGTCATAATATCACGTTTTGGGCACATTTTGTTTTTTATCTCCAACATGCTCCAAGATGTCATTTGGCGCCTGAATATCACAAATATGGTGAACAGAATTATCGGAACCGAAAGTGATAGAAACTTCAAACATGGCTCAGAACGGCGTATAACGTCATAATATCACGTTTTAGGTGCATTTTGATTTTTATCTCCAACATGCTACAAGATGTCATTTGGCGCCTGAATATCACAAATATGGTCAACAGAATTATCGGAACCGAAAGTGATAGAAAGTTCAAACATGGCTCAGAACGGCGTATAACGTCATAATGTCACGTTTTGGGTGCATTTTGTTTTTTATCTCCAACATGCTCCAAGATGTCATTTGGCGCCCGAATATCACAAATATGGTCAACAGAATTATCGGAACCGAAAGTGATAGAAAGTTCAAACATGGCTCAGAACGGCGTATAACGTCATAATATCACGTTTTGGGTGCATTTTGTTTTTTATCTCCAACATGCTCCAAGATGTCATTTGACGCCTGAATATCACAAATATGGTCAACAGAATTATCGGAACCGAAAGTGATAGAAAGTTCAAACATGGCTTAAAACGGCATCTAACGTCATAATATCACGTTTTGGGCACATTTTGTTTTTTATCTCCAACATGCTCCAAGATGTCATTTGGCGCCTGAATATCACAAATATGATCAACAGAATTACCGGAGCCAAAAGTGGTAGAAAGTTCAAACATGGCTCAGAACGGCGTATAACGTCATAATATCACGTTTTGGGCACATTTTGTTTTTTATCTCCAACATGCTCCAAGATGTCATTTGGCGCCAGAATATCACAAATATGGTCAACAGAATTATCGGAACCGAAAGTGATACAAAGTTCAAACATGGCTCAGAACGGCGTATAACGTCATAATATCACGTTTTGGACACATTTTGTTTTTTATCTCCAATATGCTCCAAGATGTCATTTGACGCCTGAATATCACAAATATGGTCAACAGAATTACCGGAACCGAAAGTGATAGAAAGTTCAAACATGGCTCAGAACGGCGTATAACGTCATAATATCACGTTTTGGGCACATTTTGTTTTTTATCTCCAACATGCTCCAAGATGTCATTTGGCGCCAGAATATCACATATATGGTCAACAGAATTACCCGAACCAAAAGTGATAGAAAGTTCAAACATGGCTTAAAACGGCATCTAACGTCATAATATCACGTTTTGGGCACATTTTGTTTTTTATCTCCAACATGCTCCAAGATGTCATTTGGCGCCTGAATATCACAAATATGATCAACAGAATTACCGGAGCCAAAAGTGATAGAAAGTTCAAACATGGCTCAGAACGGCGTATAACGTCATAATATCACGTTTTGGGCACATTTTGTTTTTTATCTCCAACATGCTCCAAGATGTCATTTGGCGCCTGAATATCACAAATATGATCAACAGAATTACCGGAGCCAAAAGTGATAGAAAGTTCAAACATGGCTCAAAACGGCGTATAACGTCATAATATTACGTTTTGGGCACATTTTGTTTTTTATCTCCAACATGCTCCAAGATGTCATTTGAG